>NW_013668328.1:122621-156326 GCF_000517525.1 Limulus polyphemus
CTGGATTTTTTAGAAGAATCCTCAACTTTAGTGGATTGAACCGATACAGGTTTTTGTTGAGATGGTAGGAATTTCTTTTTATGCTAAAAGGTTTTATGTGTTAAAGTGTAGTCATCGGAAAGAGCGGCTGCTTCCTGTAGAATTTCAACTTTCTTTTCATCTAAGTTAGTTTTGAGGTTGTCACGTGCACAATGTTTAAAGTCCTCAATTACACATAATTGTCTTAGTTTGTCAAAACTATCGCCAACATGCATCGAATTACACCATCGATCAAAATAAACTTCTTTTTCGTGGGCAGATTCCATATAAGTTTGATTATCTTGTTTGCGATAACCTCTAAACTTTTGGTAATAAGCCTCCGGTACTAACTCGTATACTTTGAAAATAGCTGCTTTAACCTTATCATAGTTGGTACAATTTTCTAAAGAGATAGCGGCATAGGCTTCTTGTGCTTTACCAGTTAAGACACTTTGTAATAATAAAGACCATTTTTCGGTGGGCCATTCCATGGTTTTGGCAACCTTCTCAAAATGTTGGAAATATTTATTAACTTCATTTCATTGAACGGTGGTACTTAACATATCGATTAAGTTCAAAGTTGTTATTTTGCCTTAGTCGATCAGTGTTGAATTTAATTTCCATTTTTTTCAGCCTAATTTCTTTTTCGGCTTCAATTCGATTTTGTTCTTTCTCGGCTTCAATACCAGCTCGTTCGTTCTCTTTCTCGGCTTCAAGACGAGTTTGTTCGAGTTCGATTTGTTTCCGTTTTAGCTGGATCTCTAACTTATCTCTATCACTCAACCCCGATTGGATGGTAGGGACACTACAGTATTCATCTAATGTTTCCTCAGGCAACAAATCATCATCGACTAGTATTTCGATAATACGTATTTTTAGTTAATTTTTTCTCATTGGTCTTTTAACTTCTAGTTCTAAAATTTTGGCAATTTCAAGTAATTCATTTTTGTTACATTTTTAGTTGTTCTGGGAAGGACGATACCAGTAAATATTGATAATCAGACATGATTAAATCTTGTTGACACTGATAAATATAAATTCAATTGTGATTTAAATTTAAATTTAGATTGAATTTTGTCTCTGATTCAGATCTCAGATATGAGCCCCCAATTTATTATGTTACGTATTATAATTTCAAATAAACCAAAGCACAGTTTAATTACTACTTTGGACTATTTGAAATTCTAATACGTAACATACTAAATGCTATAAATGTAGCTACCAGTTTGGCCGCGAATTTTGATTTCATTCCTATAAGTCGCACGCTGAATCCTTTTTGTGGCTACACCTAAGGTGGTTTTGATTAGATCATAATAGTTGGAGCAATATCCCTGCTTACTTGCTATATCACTATTATTTTTAGCTTAAATGACAGAATAACATGTTATCTGCATTTTGGCATACCTATGCCTGGCAGAAATAGACTAGTTTTATAGACTAGCGTATTTATTTGTGTAGTAATAAACATGATTTACACAATCCTAAATGGCTTCATGACTTTTCTACTTACTCCTTTATCTAACCATGCAGTGCAAAGTGCTGCATCTGTAGTATTCACTGAAACGCACTTGTCTGTGAAAAGAAATTACAACACTTTTGTAAATGCACTCATGTAGTTTTCAGTTCCTCAGCTTTATTTGTTAAGCATTATATTACTTTCACACAAGGTACAGATTGTCTGATTTAAAAGATTTGCTAACAGATAAATTGTGTAACAGATCTATAACTAAAGTATCAATACTTTAAAGAGGCATGGTCACAACAATCTCCATTTTCCATGATGCAACACCATTAATAAGAAAGATACAAACTTCTACACTTATATTCAGCCATTTTTCATTTGTCAATGTTGTTGGACTGAGTGATACCTTAGCAAATGCTTGGTACACCATAAGTCCTTGCTGCCCCTGTTTTTATCAGAAGCTGAGCATCACATCCATATATCGCCACAAAACCTTGCCCTTTATTTGTCCATCTGATACAGACTAACTGTTGCACCCTTCCATTTTGCATCATAATTGATATGATGGCCCATTAGTTTACCAAATCAGATATGTGGGTGCTATATCCTGTTTTTTTGCTTTTATGTTGTTGGACTGTAGAATTATAAAAGCATACTGGTAGTTCTGCTTCCATTGTTTAAATTTTGGGCAATAAAAATATATATTGTTAGACTTATTGTATGGGTAATACTCTCACTACAATATTAATCCATATTGAAGGAAATGATTGCCATACCTTTAATTTTTAGCTGTACCCAAATTTGCTATATTGCGATATCTCAGGGCACTTTTGGTAGAGCTGTTCTTGGATTATTATGAGTATTCTGAGGTTGGTAGTTTTAGAGTACTTGAAAATGTGTAAAAGTTACTTCTCCAGGAACTACTGTCAATTTTCATCTATTTATGAGCTTATTTGAAATTACATCTTGAATGTGGCTTTAGTATGAAAGTCCTCAACCCCATTGTGATGACTCATGGATTAGTTCATTAAACCATCCGTGAATTTTTGTTAGAAATATGATGAAAATGGTCTACATAAGTAGTCAGATTTTGATTAGGTCCACTGCATCACGAATTAAATTTGATCAGGGGCATAGGATAGAATCTTCTCAATATCTCTGCTACAGTGGAATTTATATCATACATAGGATCTAAGTCCTTCATGGCACTGAACAATGGGACATCAATATTGAAGAGCAAGTGCATTAACTGAATTGTACACCAAGCTTATATCAACAGATTGGTGGAATATTTGGAACAAGCATGCTAACAACAATTATGTTTCATCTTTAAATGACAACGGGTAGTGTTATTTGCTATATATTGTCACTCTGTACCTAAGAAATCTAAGGCAACTTTCTGCCATTAGGTTACTAGACCTATCAACTGGATGGTGCCATTTTTAGTAAAGATACAGACCTCTTGCTATGATTTGTAATGTCAAAATTCTGCAAAATATAAGTTGCAATCTCCTGTTTCACAGAGAAGAGCAGTACCTCAACATTGCATTGTTTCTGCTGGTTCCTGAGGAACAGACATACCTTTATCATATTTGCTAACTGTTCCACTTGAAAGTTGTTCTCACATCTGTACTGAGGTGAATATTTCTGTAAACACGCTATTCCTTTTTTTCTAGTAATAAATGAAATAGTATCAGTAATTATATGGAATCCGCCAGTCAACAAAATCCTGTTTATTTCAGTCCTTGAGATTAGGTGTACATTGGATACTGATAGCTGAGAAAAACAATCCCTGTCTCAGAAATGTTCACAAAATGACTCATTACTGGTGTCCTTTCCATTGTGTCTAAGTTCTTAGACATAACAGTCATTGTTAGACCTAACATTAATGACCAGATGCTGATCCTTTAAGGTGCCTGTAAAAGTGCTAGATAGCACAACATACTTAGTAGGTGATGGGCTGCTTCAGGTCCATTTTGGTCCCTCTGCCCATGGGTTTGCCATAGTATTAGTCACATGATTGTATTCCTTTTGTTTAAAAAAATCTATATAGAAAGTTTATTAACTTTTCTATCAATAGTTGGGCAATTTTGTCTCTTCTATTTCTAGGGTAATGTTTTAAAACCATTTCATTGTTGTTTATTGTGACAATCCTATCTGGCTTGTGAAGTCAAAGTATTGTCAAAAAATGAATATGTGCATTTAAAAAGTTTCAAAAGTGTTTTGTTTAACAAAACAGTTTAATGTTTTAATGGTACAAAACAAAATATGATAAAATACAAAACAACGAGCAGGTAAGTAGTACAACGTTCTAATATTTTGAGTTTGAGCCCTTTGCTTTACATAGGGCATTACACCTTACATTATACGTGCCATAACTTTTATCAATGTAAAATTGTAGAATATTGTTCCCAATATCTTTTATTACTTTCTACAATTCAATCACGTTGTTTGCTTACCTTTTGATTTTAGTTTTACATTAGCCAATATAGCTTCAAGAATATTCATAGCGGGGCTTAGTATAGGCCAAGCCTGGTTGTGAGTATTTAATTGATTTCTTTGATATCAATATATTATTTCATCCCAACTGCTACATGGTTGTGATCATTTTCTTGCTGAATGAATCCCTGCCTCATGAGTCATCTTTCTAAGAGAATGGAGGGATAGATCAGTTAAGGTGTCCTCGATTTTCTGTAGCTCATTAATATTGTTGACTGAAATGAAGCTAAATCTTGTACTTTTCCTACGTGTCTCACTAGGTGTTGTACTTTTAGTATGATAACATTTCTCTTCATCATCAAGCAAACTGTCATTGATTGTTGCAGAACACGCTTTCAGAACACGATTGTCAGCTGCTTAGGAAGATAGATTCCTACCTTTTCCGTGTTGAAGTGTAAGTTAATCCAGTTCTCGAAAAGTTTGTTCATATATGTATCATTAAATCCGTATGATAATATCATAATTATAAACAAAAGTACGAATAACCAAATCCCGAAAAAAAGCATTAGGTTAAAATTTCGGCAAATAACGAAAACAAAAAGAAATAAAAGGTTATATATGCAAATAAGAGGCTCAAAATAACATAAAGTTGACAATTACAAAAAACAATCCTGCTGTAAGGATATTCAATTGCATTTTACTTGAAAAATTTGTACATGCTAATACAGTTGTTTCTAACTCTATATGTAAGCCATGGCGCTCTAGCAATATGTTTAATACTATTTGGTCTAAGTTGGATTCCTGATTATATGACAGTGCGATGCTGTTATGTAGAAACTTGTGATTTGAAAAATATAGAAAGTCTTTCAGAAGAGAAATATTCGTAAAATGAGGTTTATTGAAGAATGTAGAAACAAAGGACACAGCATTCTGCAGAATGGAGTACAAAATTTCGTACAACAGAGTGTTTAGAATAACATGAGGTCCAAAAACTACACCCAAACTCAATCAGAAATGCTCTCATCTGCAAAATGAAGGATTTACTTACAAAAGTTATAGTTAACGTTATAGCTGACATATCTCCAAGGGGATAAATAAAAATATGAAGACGATCAAAATTCGCAAGCCAAAGGTTGACAAGTTTCTTCATTCGACCTTTATCCCATCTAGTTCTGGGGTTCACTGCTTGGATATTTGCCTTAGCCAAGTATTTTTACACTCGGGAGGCTGGTCCTGACAGCAACTATAAAGGGCGAGCATGTTCGGTGACGTGAATTCGAACCCACATCACGCAGAATTCAGTAGATATTCCTAACCACCAGGTCATGCCAGGCCAAAGTTTTACACGTACTTTAAAATAATTGTCTCTTTTCATAATATATATATGGACAAAGAAACCGGAACCACAGTAACATCATTTGACTACACACCTGTAAAGTTTCTTAATGCAAGTTTACTTGACTGTTGAACTTTGATCTGCTTGCATGAAAGTGGAAGCTTATATCCATATATAATAGAAGATCTGTAAAAGCATGTTGAAATGTGTCGTCTAAGAAGATGCCATCGTCATCTTTCACGAAAGCTTTGTGGTAGTAAAGATGGAATAAGTAATTACTAGAGCTGTATGTGATCTGGAAAGTCGTTCCTATGAGCTACGATTAATCTCTATAAAAGTATATTTTTCAATCACCTCAAGAGAGAGTGAACAAAGTCTAGATTCCAAATTATATATATTTCAAGGTGTTCCCTATCTATGTTTGTTGATGGCATAATATTTGTTAAAAAATAAAAAATCAAAGTAATAATATTATGATTTTATTGAAACGTTTATCTGTAGGCTTAGTGGTGTCTTTGAATTAAGCTTGCTTGTAGTTAAGCACAAAGCTACACAACGAGCTATCTGTGCTCTGCTCACCATCGGTATCGCTGTAAGTCCGCAGACATATCGCTGTGCTACTAGGGGTCTTTAATTTAAGACCCAATTAGTTTGGTCAATGTAAAGCTTGTTACATTTTTGATAGATTAACATATTAAACTTTCTGAAATACATTCAAATTATTATTTTATTCAGAATCTTCCCTTCAGGCTTGTAAAGATATTGTATTTTTGACATACTGACAAGGATTACATATTTTTGGTTTACATCATTATATTTCAAGGTACTGCTTTGGCTTATTTATTAAGGCTTTACTGTGAACCAGGAAATTTTTAATGATTTTATTATGTCTTTATAAATTACAACAGATCACTCACAGTAAATTTTAGTAACCATGGGATCATCTGATCCTATTATAAAGTCTTGTATCAATGATAAATGATATGGACAATATTTTTCCTATTAGTATGGTGATAAGTTAAGGTAAGAGGAACATGTGAATTGTTTGGGCAAACATTTAGGATTGAATGAGTATTTCTTGCAATATACTGAGAGAAGGTCTAATGGCTTTAACTAATAAAGGTGTTTAATATGAGCAGTCTTTCCAAACATCCTTTGATTATCTCGGATTTGAGCTTTTAAACTCAATGATCATTGGATAACCTATGCATACTCAAGAAATAAGGCATGGGATAAGACAAGGCTATATGGTGTACATTAGAAGAGTCCTATCAGAAGTAGTAATGAGAGGCAGAGGATTTGTAGCCAATACAAATTATTAAATTATGAATGCCTAAAAAAAGTAAAATCATCCAAGTGGATGTAGGAGTTTGAAGAAAAGAAATTATATTATCACAACTGTTCTAATGTTTGTAGTTAGCTATGTCCCTTGGCACTCGCAGGAACCTAACTACCCATAAAAAGTCGCTAACGTCCCTTGGTGCAGATAGAAAATTTGATTTTCTATGAATCTTAAAAATACTTTTATGTAAAAACAGCCCTATCTAGTGTTCATGATAATCCCTCTTACTTTCACTTAGTATTTATGGCAATCCCTCTCACTTCTACTTTGTGCTTATAGTAATCGCTTTCACACCTTCTACTTAACACCTATGGTAATTCCTTGTTACCCCTACTTAGTGCTCATAGTAATCACTCTTACGTGACACTAAAATTCACTATTAAAAGTAAATCCATTTATGGTTAAAAGAAGTTCAGCTAGACGTAAAAGTGGGTGTATTGATTATTGTTGACTGAGACAGTTTTTAAAGACCTTCATGTTGTCTTCACGGAGAAATGACGTGTAAAGAGTCTTGATGGCCAGAGCAAATAAGCAACATTATTTCTTATAGAAAGCTTTTCCAGCATCTTATGTGAAATTACTATGTATCTGCTTTTGTTCAAAATCCAGTTCATTAACATAATTATGGCACTTCTTTGTGAAATAATCTAGACTAGTGAAAGTTTTGTAAGTAGTGTATACATAGAAATTTGTTTGTTTTTGTATTTCTGGGGTCACACAAATGTCTCTGCTATGGAGATGAACTCAAATAGTGATGATGTTAAGATATATTAGATATATGAATATCAAAAATATTATTAGAGAAACTTCTGATAGCTGATAGTTTTGAGGAATTTGTTGGTAACAAAGATAGTGCCAATTTGACAAAGACCACATCTGCAAGCAGTTCCTTTTTCATTGTGCAATATTAGTGTTCAGGAAGCATGAGCATGTGACTATCACACATTCCACCCCATCCTGCAGTTTTGATAGCACTGTACCTATTCCACTGTTGCTGGCACTTACACTTGAATAAGAGTTAGATATTTGCCCTTAGGTCACATAAGGTTTTATCATTCATATGAATCCCCAACTGTATGGTTAGTTGTCATTATGGCAGAAATAGCTTTAACTCCTCGGACCAAGGTATTCAATGAACAGAGAGAGAGAACCTCACCGTTTAGCAAGAAAATCTATTAATGTTTGCAAATTATTCATTCATTATTTTTTAACATTTTGATCTAACATGAAATACTTTTTCTAGATTTTATTCTTAAGCCATTTCAATGATTCTCGGTTCATCTGAATGTGAACTTTCTATCTCACAGGTATTGGTATTATTTTTGATAAGAACTGCAATTGTAAGGAGTTTTTTTCTTCATCTTTCAGTATTGGCATTCAAGAGCCATCAGCATACATTATACTCCAGCCTTTAACAGTGATAACACTGCTCCTATTCCACTATCATTAGTATCAGTATCCAACAAGAACTTACAGTCCTGTCATGGATGCACAAACATTGAAATTTCAAATAAAGTATGTTTTAAGGAAGGAATACTTTCTCACATTTTTCAACCATCTTAAATGCAAACCAACTTTTCGTGACAGCAAATAATAGTGTGGCAATCTTGGACATGAAAGAAGGAAAGTGATGACTTCTTGCATGGTCATGGGTTGTGGCAGTGATGGACTGCTTTGATACTTGCTGGATCAGTAGAGAATCCGTCTCTACCCACAATATGTCCAAGTGCACATTTCTGTGGTTTCAACCTCAAGTCACGTCTTATCTGCTGAAATACCATGTCTAGGTTCTCAGCAACAGATTCAAAATTATGACCATACATCATTGACATAGACCAGGCATATTTCTCATTGCAGCCCCTACAAGATAATCTCCATTAGCCTTTCAAAAATGGTAAGCATATTATACAGGCCGAACGGCATGACACAAAACTAATAAAAAACAACAAGGTTACTGAAAGCAGTCCTAGGTCTCCTCTCATCATCTAGTTTGGTTTTCCAGTATCTGAATGTCCGGGCTAAAGTCTTCAACCATCAGACACCTTCCGCTTTGTTCAAGAATTTTTTTTGTCTGTGGGAGTAAAGAGACATCAATTGGAGTCACCATGTTCACCCATCTTATCTCTACATACAAACTTGGTCTACCCTCGTTCTTCCTGACAATCATTACTGGAGACGAGCACTATCTCTATAAAGGTTATTTTCCTTTATCCATGTAAGTCCTTTATACATGTAAGTGCTTGATATATACCTAGTACTCTAGGGAAGACTGTAAAGCAAGAGTTTAATCAGACATGACTTATATATATATATATTATGTGGTGATACAATGGACAATCTTGTTCCACAAATATATTGTTATATTAAATCATTAAGTCACTGCACTTCTGCTGGTGTGTTAAATCAAGACTGCTCGCAAAAAGTTTATCTAGTGGCTTCAGGTGTGTTGGTAACTGTGTATTTCTCTCAGACAGCTGATATATATCATCTAATACTACCCGTTTTCTGAAGAAAAAACAGTTCATTGGTTTATTGAGACCTCTCATCGAACCTGTAATATCTGATCTTGAAAAGCTTAACCTTTAAAACTTGTATAGTTGCCGAAAGAACTTATTTTTTAATGCTTAAAATAATATATTTACATAAGCATAATATTTTGTCATTTATTTAAAATGTAACATTCAGTTTTACGTTGTAGCTGTCATATATGTGTCCTGAAGCAGACATTAATTGTTATCAGTGACACAAACAGTGTTGAAACAGTACTTTATAATACACTAGAAGTAAACTGCTTACGACCTTACATTAGATACAACTTATATCTTGGTGATGGAATGTACATTACCGAAGAGGTGCCAATAACATTTACATGTATAAGGATATAAAGAAATGAGAGTAGCAGGCTGTATGTTTGAAAAAAATTCTAACCGTTACATAGATTCACATTTACATAAAACTCTGTCCAATTAAGTGCTGTTTCAACAAAGCATTTTCTAGAAGCATTGGAATAAAATTATTTTTCCAGGTAAGTGAAATAAATTTCATGAGTGGCTGCTTCAGAGATATCATTTATGAGAGTTCAAAGTTGAGCACTGAAACGAATATTCTCAGATACAATGTAAGAAAGATTATCCTCAATTGCAAGTAGAAGATGAGAAACTACTACGTTTTAAACATATATCCATATTTTATTATATGGAACTTAATCAGATATAATATAGTATTTGTATAATAAATATATTGCTAAATTAGAACATATTTCAGTGAATTTCAGCCTGTAATTTGTCAAATGTTGCCTTCATTTTAAAGGCTGGCAGCAGCAGATTGCTGGGAGGCATGTTTTGTGGTTCTGGGTGAAATAATATTGATGGTAACATCAACTATGGAATACAAGGCATGATCCAACAGATAAGTTATGACTTGTATGATCTATGTCACTGAAGATGTTAATACTTCTACATTAACCTTGGGAGAACCAGGAAACACAGTGGTGTCAACTTCCATGACGCAGTTTCGAGCTTATACATTCCTATGTGTGTGGAAGCAAGTCTAAGCCACTCAAAATATATGGAAATATATCAGTAGTTGAGGTTATAGACATTTCCTGGTTGGCTACACTAGGATTACTTTCATGTAAATCAGACTAAATTATTCCGTAAAGATTGATCGCCACAAAGTTGAAGAGAGAATAGCAACTCAAAATGTTTGGTTTACTGCCTGGGTACAGTAAACTCTAAGTTAGACTAACTGCTTCTTATATCTTTCATCCACCTTTTGAGAAACTTGCACATGCGGGTTGTAGGCAACAAAGCTCTAAATGTATGAAGACAGATTGATATCTGTGCCAGAGCAATGTACAGAAGGTGTGTTCATGACACGTAGAAAAACTTAGTCATTTATTACGTGGTTCAACTTAATCTCAAACACAATTTTCTTAGCTATTTAATGGTTCAAGAGTAAGAGGATACCAGGGAGTGTTATGTACCTTGAAAGGTAAATTATAAAAACCATTAAAAAAATGGAGATTCACTCATGATACAAATTACATTACTGGTGTTGGAACAAAGCATTGTCTGAAGTTGGTATATACTGTGTTGACTGCTTTCTCTATAGCTGATTGCCTTCAATGTTGTGGTCCCTGTATCTAAAATTTGTTTTAGTCAACCAACCTGGCAGAACAAAAATTTTAACGCTGATAAGAGCTGCCTATTTGGATGTGATCTCTTCTAGGCATTCATTATTAAACATGCGATGATAACCAATTCTGCTGAAGCAGGTGATAAAAGGTACAATTATTCTTTCCTGAGGCTAGGTCTATTTGTTTTACTAAAAATATTTAGTTAGGCCTACAATATTCTGATTTCATTGACGTTTTCTTCATTCAAACACCACTGAAATTTACTTCATGATTTAACTCATTAAAAATCAAATATTTGCAATAACCACCTTACAATGCTCCCCACAATTAACAATATAAGGGAACTGGTAAACAAGCTCTCCAGTGGCTTAGTGGTAAGTTACTAGACTTACGATGTTTGAAACCGGGTTTCGATATCCGTGGTGGGCCCAACACAAATAGCCCATTGTGTAGCCTTGTGCTTAACAGCAAACATACATAATCTAGATCACTCACTATTCAAGTTGGATGCTACACTACATAACAATATACAAAGTTCAACAAAGGAGCAATATGGTATAGAGCATTACATATACTGTTTTATTTGAGTAATAAAAAGTCATCTTTACGTCGACAAACCCATTTTATCGACACCACGAGATAAATAAACACAAGCAATAACCAGTGAAACAATATTTATTTCTCTGTGATGTATTGTAGCCTTAGTAACTTCCTGTGCTGTTTAAGAAAATATTATTGTATACTTAGAAGACATTTACAAATCCTTCTTACTTAAAGGGAATTGCCATTAAATCACGTATACGCACACACAAACACATTTGCGTAAGTGTTCTCCGATGGTTTTCTACATAAGTATCTTTCAATGTTCACCATGCAATTTCACCTGAGTGATCATAATGAAAATATAGCAAATCCTTTTGGTTTTCAGATTAATTAGTTATCCTATCAATCATTATTGTTCTAGCTGTTGTATTCAAGATAAGAAACTGTTCTATTTCTCGTGATTGAGTGGCTAACACGAGTTATTCTATACTTATGTTTCCAAGAAGTTCCATTCAATAACTCAGAAAGTAAGAGAAAAATATCCCAATTAGCATTTGAATGTAGCATTTATGGCAACTCCTGAACGCTTGCTACAATACTAACTGTTAATATCAATTTGGAGGACAATTATCATCGTCATGCCAATCTCCTAAACATATGACTCTATCCTACTTTGACTCATTACTGACAGTCAGATAAGTACTCGTGGCATTTTCCTTATCATCAGCTAGACTGAAGTATTTAGCCCTTTCTGGACCAGATAGAAGTCACTGATATCTCCTGATTTTTGTTCTTGCTGACACTGGACATAGTTAACCAAATTTATTGTATCTGTAATATGATTTAATGCTTCTATCATTTTTATTCTGTGAAGTTTCAACATTTTCTCCTCATCTCATAATTTCAAATGTTATATTAATAATCAGAAAATTCAATTATAAATATATATATATATATTCAGTCAGTGTTAACTGTTTTAATATGCATTAATATATTTAGCATGGAGTTTATTTTCTTGGTTGAACTAGTTACCACTCTCAGCTATAAATTTGCAAAACAGCTTATATCTAATAAATTAAGTTTTACAGACTTTGCATTAGAATCATTTTTTAACCCTTATAGGAGCTCTTGGTAGTTAATCTGTCGACAAACCACAAATTACTATTGAAACTTCTTGATTTACTCTATAGACGGATTAGAACTTCTTCCAATTAACTGTTAACTGGTAAATGATGGTCTGTATTAATAAAACTACTAACAGAAAAAGAAACTCAAGTCACATAATAGCAAGACATAAGTCTTAAATTTCACTGGCTGGTAGTTTATTATCAATTGTAAACCTGTACCTTTGGATAGCTAGAAAATTCTAAAAAAAACAAGAACAATAAATGCATTGTATTTGGGTGAGGCTCTTCGGAGCTGCACAGTAATTAAAGTTGGAATATTAGAAACATTTTTATTATGAAATAGATAAAAGTTATATAATGATAAAATATTTCTTAATATTTTGAGTAAAGATTTATCACATAGTTGAAATAAAAGTCAAAAATTATATTTTAAAATTTAACATGCAGGTGTAACTAAACATCTAAAAGGTGCACTTTGATCGTGATAGGATTAGAAACAGCTTTTCAACGTGTATGATACCCTTTGATGTGCCAAGTGGCGGCTGCATCTCAATGTTTGACAGATTGTTTTGTCAAAGTGCAAGATCAGGATGGGTTTTGCAAGAGCTGAGATGTTTCAAATGGAACATGTTAATGCAAAACCCAATCTTGAATCTGTTTATTGATAGGGTTATATTCGCATCATAGTATCTTTCTTTGAAAAATGAATAATTTAACCATTCATTGATGTACAAACTATTGTGCACCAACAAACACATACCATGTATTCCTTTGTTCACTGGATAACAATGTCTATCCCTGTTAGTTTTGTTAGGATTCATAAACTTTGCAAGCAATTGCTTGATAGAATTTATGAAAAATATAACTCAACTATCAGGGTAATCTAGTAAGGTGCATATATTACTGCACCTAGCATTTGGTAAAATTCGGAAACCAAATAACTGTTAAAGCTTGTTTCTTTACCCATGCAGAGTTTTACAGATGTTCCATATCATGCTATCCACTGTTGATCTAAAGCATTTGTGATAGACTGCACTGAAATTACAACCAATGGATAAGTTTGACACTTAGTGAAGTAGTTGATAATAACAAGCATAATTACAGCAAGTAGCACCCTAGCTTGATTTAAGTCCTTCTGATGGTCTTTTATGATCCGCCAATTGAAGATTTCACACACTACTAGAATCGTTGTACAACTATGCTGTGTTCCTTTAATATTGCAATTTAATGTACAACAATACATTTCCTGTTCTAAGCTCAAACAGTGAACTTTCAACCCCACAAGTATTAGCAACACTGTTTGACAAATGCTACAGCTGAAAATACTCTTTTGTCATGCAGTGTGGATGTCCATGAAGTGTCAGCATTTGACTAGCACATGTAATGTAATTACTCTTTATCTTTTTGTATATGTAACAACACTGATTAAATTCCACTACCATTGGCCTCTGTAAGCAGGATAAATGGATCATCTTGTTTTGGACGGCCAAAGTCAGAACCTCAACCGAAGCATCATTTTAGTAACAAAATATTTGGTAAAATTCTTCAATCAATCAAAAATTTGAATCAGCTTTAATCAAAATATATAACGACATAGTTGTCTTGGAGAAGTTGTTTATTAAGTGTTAAGTAATAGAAAACAATACCTAAAAACTGTAGACTTATGAAATTGATTTAGAACTTAACCATTATGATATTTTCAGTGAGCACTGTTATTGCTTACCACGTGACCACGAAGCTGCATGTTTGTATGTGCACACTTTCCTGAACTTGCTTTCGGTTATGCTTTCTTTGCCCAATGAAATATCATTCTTGGGGCTTCTTTAGTTGACTGAAATGTGATCAAACACGAGAATTTTATTCATATAGATGGAACACTCCCACAATTAAAACTATATAATGTAAGTTCCAAGAACTAATAAAAAACCACAATGACAATACATTGGCCAAATGGCATAACACATAATTCATAAAAGGAATCTTCATTGCTAAAAGTTATTTTAGGTGTACTTTTCTTGTCCACTTGTGCTTATCAATAACTAAACAATTGTGCTGTACCACATTTAAATCTAGCTATCATTATCGTGTGTTTTCCCTGATCTAGGGTCAACAGTGTTGGATTCGTATTTTTTCTGTCACTTGTTGTCTTGTAACATTTGGAAATCATTCACCATTGTGAACAAATCCACTACAAGACGTTGTGTAGATAGTGCTTTGTCTTCCTTTCTATCTCTTATCTTCCTTCTTATCAATAATGTACATGTTCTACAACCCCTCTTGTATCATCACATTTTCCAAAAATATTGTTTTCCTTATTACTATTACTTTTGTAATTGTTAAATGTGTTTTTCTTTATCACACTTACTTACTTATTTCTCTCTCAACTCAGCTGAATTTTAACATTCTACTTTGAATGCACATTTCTGTATTAGCCAGTTTAGTTCCATTATTTTGCTAATTGTCAATGTTTTACAACTCTACAACAATGTTATCCGAACGTAACATTTTATTACCCACACCTATGTATCAATCATCTTCTTTTTGTTTGTAAGCAGGTCTCTCTCATTCATGAAAGAAGACTTTGCTACAGCTGTCTTTGCCTTTACTTCCTTCTCACATCTTTTGCTATTTAGTGCTACACTTCTTCTATCAAGTCAGTGCAGGCCACATATCTAATGTTTATATTCCTTCCATTAACTCTTACATCTGCTTTCTTATGAATTTCTCTCATTATTATCTCACAATACAAGTTGAACAGCGTTTGTGAGAGAACTTATATTTGCCAGATAATACTTCTAATCATTACTAAAGAACTTAGTTCATCGTCTACAATCACCATTATTTTACAATCCAAGTATAGATTCCTCAAAAGTCTAAGGTATTTCCCATCAATATCCAGCCCTCGTAGATATTCTTTCACTTCTTCGTGTGTTACTCTGTGAAGTGTTTTTGTATGGGTGATTAAATACAAACATGTATACACATATACATACACACACAAAAACACATGTATATATATATATACTTACCATATAGTTGGTGGTGATACATCGTATATTAGTGATAACTTCCGTTACCAAAGCCTCACATATAAATACGAAATAATAAGATAGTAAGATAAGAAAAAATAAAGTAGAAAGAATAGAGAGCAAGATATGGGTACTCAAGCCCACAATGTCCCACATCTAGATCACCCTTCACTATCTGCAGACATTAAAGTAGAAAGAATAGAGAGCAAGATATGGGTACTCAAGCCCACAATGTCCCACATCTAGATCACCCTTCACTATCTGCAGACATTAAAGTAGAACGAATAGAGAGCAAGATATGGGTACTGAAGCCCACAATATCCCACATCTAGGTCACCCTTCACTATCTGCAGACAGTTGTTGGAAGATGTTGGTTCTCAGAAGAAAAGAAGTGAAAAATAAATAAGAAAAAGAGAAAGAAAAATTCCTAGCATTGCGGGTGGTGAGTAAGAAAACATACCTCCTGAAGTTAACATTAAGATAGTGAAAGCACAAATTAATAAAGCAATATTACTAACACAGTAGACAAATTATACTTGAGTAAAATCCCTACCAAGTTGTCTAGACTAGAATGATACTCACCTTCCACCCATAAAGTATATTCGTAAAGTTTACTGTAATTACTAATGTTTAGATACTCTTTTTACCTTTTATACGAGCTTGGGTATTCATGGGTATTAATGATGTTAATACAAACATAAAAAGTGTCAAGAGTCTCTTGTTCAACCGGCCTTATTAAATATATATATACATATAATTCTTACTTCTTAATATATATATATACATAAAATTCATACGTCTTAATATATATATATACACACATAACATTCTTTCTTAATATATATATATATATGCCCCCCAGTGGCACAGCGGTATGTCTGCGGACTTACAACGCTAAAATCCGGGTTTCGATAGCCCATTGTGTAGTTTTGTACACAATGACAAACAAACAATAATATATATATGATATATTTCTTACAAAATACTTAATGAGTTTATTTAAGGTTTCGTTATTAAATCCATTAAGTATATAATTTATATATATATATTTCGACATTAGCAGCCAAATATTGCAGTTCGTTACAAATTCTACAAAACCTGAATAGTTATGACTTTATTTTTCTATTACAAATATTTAAGTTAACATCTATGTTCTAACGTAGAAATGAAAGTATGAAGAATTTCTGGTTCTATTCTGTAAATAGAGTTAGTAAAGTTGATTATTTCTGGATTATTTTATACTAATTAAGTCATCAATATATCTAAGTTAAAGCAAAACATCTGGATTTATAAAGTTTTCAGCTAAACTTATTTCCATAAAAATAAAGATATAAATTAGGTATACAAGTAGAATTATTAGTTCCCATTGAAAATTCTATTTGTTGCTTAAATATAATACCTCATTATTGAAAAAAATATGATTAGTGTAAATACAAAAGGGGAATAAAATCTGTTCACTATGATTATTGCCATTCTCTGTTCGTGTTGTTTGCCATCAGATCACACCATTTCATCTTCATTAGATATGAACGTTCCGTATCTCTTCCGTTGAGCTTCATTTTTTCACAAAATATCTCACTTCGCACCTTCCATCTTATTCATCATGTTCTCAGATTTCCATTTTCTCAACAAAGACCTAAAATTCCATGCTGCTGTCTTAATTTTCTTTCTGTTATTACAATAAATCCTTTCCTGTGAAGTATCTTGATTAGAGTCCGGATTCACATGTAGTGTATGAAATTCCTTACTGAGTTAGAGACTCCTAGAAATGAAGACCCTATTAGAAACATTTATGTTTTCACTCATGAACTAATATAGACTAGTGGTAAGGTTACTCATATGGTAGGTTCCCATATTTCCTCCACAATAGGTGTTTTAAATGGGACACCATTTCGCTTTTCAGTGGTCTTTTGTCCATAGTCATTGGTCATAGCTTATCCACCTCACTGCTGTTGAGAGTTGAAATCAGCTGAGTCCGAGGCTGAAAGAGCATTAAGATACCAGCTACCCAGGTTATAGTTCACATGAAATTATTAAAGAATCGATTCATATTCTCCTTAACCAACCCTATGAAACTCAGTTAACACCCACTAACTTTTATCATTATTAGAATGTTGTAGTGAAGACCCTGCCCCACCAGTGTCTTAGGTTAAACACAGAAGTATCAGTACTTATTGTTTTCTGGAGACTTCAAAATTTGTAGAAATGTTTAGTTATGGTCACAACTAACACATATATAGCTGCTCCACTTGATCCCTTGACGCATGATAACTTATGGCAGCCAATCGCTCCTTTGGAGAAGGTTCATAGCCTTATCAGGGATCCTCAATTTCCCTAAATTCATGCTGTTCCACCTGACAGTGAGATAACTTCAGCTTGTACATATCATTCTTTCATTTCTCTTCTAGTCACAGGTGTCTGAAGTCAAATCTTCTGAAAAGCAGTTCTTTACCTCTTCCACATATTGTAGACGAGATCAGGAAAGGGGCTCACTTTCAGCTTCTCAGGAATTTTTGGGCTGTATCTCATCTTATTGGCTCAGTGAATGGATCCAACACTCCCCCAGTGCTTATCAGATATGACATTAGAATTTCATATCCAGTAGAAGATCTCTCTAATCACATTTATTCTTGGACTCTTTACCCTAAAAAAGTTTTGTCACTTTTAAAACAACTCAACTATGCTAAAAAAACTCTAAGGTAAACTTTACAAGATTACAAAGAAGCATAGAATAGGCTTTTAAACTTAAACTCTGTAATCAACAAACCCTCAGTCATGGTTTCAAAATTGTAACTAAACTTTATTTGTTGTATTTCTAAGTACAATCGGCCAACATATAAGATAATTAAAACCACAACAGCACAACACCAGGAAATTCTGGGTTTCGTTAGGTTGAGTAAATACAGTTACACACGTTTTTCACTCACAAAAACAGTAAAACTGATACAGAGTTAACTTTGTTTAGGACTATATCAATTTTAAATCTATTGAAACTTTTCAGTAAGCTATATTATCCTATTAGTCCTATTAATTGAATGAGAAACAAGAGTTTCCAACATTATTCTCTTTCTAGGTGATTCAGAAACTAGATAGTAAATGCAAATTCATCAACGACTTGTTGAACATGCAGGACACATCTAGAAAAAGACATACCTCAGAAATGTTGGAGCCATACTCACATTTATTGATTTTTGTAAATATCTATTAAATATCTACCATCGAAAATAAATTAAATTATGGGTATTAGAACCTAGTTTCCTTCCGCTTTAATGCATTTCTTCTACATATTTTAAGTATGAGTGAATATTTATCAGGTGTGATAATAAAGAATGTATGCAATTTAAAAACCTACCACCTGCAGGACAAATTGATAGAGTCTGATGGTTACACTCGCAAATTTCCTGAAGGGGGTGTTTCTAGAGTATTTCATCTGCTATTTTCAATATAAGTGAATATCACCTGGAGCAAATTAGCCCTCTGGTATTTTCAGTAAAGACGTATCTTTATTACATGAGTAAATGCATGCTACAGTTATGATGTCTATCATAGAAACACTAACAAACATATCACCACATACAACACGTGGAACGCACTTGACAACTTTACAAAAGATAAAATGGACGAACAAAGCTCTGACTAAACAAGTCCTTAAAACGTAAAAGAGAGATTTCTCTCAGAGACTTACTCAACAAGAGTAAAAGAAGCTAAACCTTGTTTAAGCAACACAAAGATAATAAAGCTAGGAAACTTGTTCGGTGTTACAATCTTGAATTTACTCGTCTGTGCTTCAGAAAAGTAATCCTGTGGCCTTTTAATATTTAGTCCACCATGATGTTGTGGCACTTTTACCTCTTTAAGGAAAGTCTGTGCATATTTCCACAATAGGAATGAAACATACGGTCAAAGTCCTCACCTGCGTTCTGTCACTACTCCTCGCCGTCATTGATACCTAGTGCTCGTATCCTTGCATTGTGCTTTGTGTCTTCCACTTTTTTGATGTAAAAACATTTATGATAGAACCCAAGTTAACAGAATAAGCTGCATCATACACTGAGACTTTACAGTTTTCATTCCACTTATTCGTTCAATAAACATATGTATAGGTTACTTATAAAATATTTTTTCACTCAAGAAACAGTGAGGAGAAACAACAACAAAAAACGTACACACCAAAAAAACAAAAGACAACAACAACGAACAGGAAACGTCAGGGGAAATGAAAATAATAATTTGCTGTACATATAATTTTTGGCATTGTTGTTCTAAAAGGACAAAATGGCATCAAGCACCGTAAGTTGTGTATTTTTGATAAATTTCAAAAATATTATTTCAAAAGCAGTTCAACTTTTTAGCTCCACTAATGCTTATGCTTACTATTAGAAACTTAATCTTGATCTATAACGTGAAAAACAGTTAACCACCCTTGAAACAAATTTTAGAAAGTCTAAATATACTAAAAAGAATTGCAGTTTTTCACTTATTTACTGAACATTATAAATGTTTTAAGATGCCATATGAAACAAATGTAAATGGAATAGCACATTTATGCAAAAGTAATTCCGTCACCGTACCAAACAGTGATCATATGAAGAGATTCAACTGCATCTCTGTGTACTATCATATTTCAAGTAATTGCCTGTTCTGGACACCAAGTTTTGGGAATGGAAATACATGTTGAAATATAACTACAATATGTGCAGTAATTTACTGGTACTTGATTGATAACAACTGAAAAAAATCAAAGGGAATATTCCAATTATGGAAGTCTATTCAACAATTTAGTCTTACTCTCTGGTAAACGTCTCTCGACAAAAATATCGCGGATAATTTATTAACAAAACCTGTAATCATTTTTCTGGTTTAGTTTTAAGTGGTTATTTATATTATTTTCAAACTTTGGTGATATTAGTCACCGAGTTCTTATATAAAGCGTTAATTTGAGAGATACGGCTGTTTTAACATTTACACATTCGACGTGGTTCCTTACATTTTGGTTTTCAACTGATAGCTACAGTGTTTGAATATGTTATAGAAATCTAAACACAGTAGTAGAGCAGAAGGCAAAATGTCCTTTTCGAATGGGTTATACCTTTCTTTTCTATATTCGCCTAACTTAATGTCATGAATACTGATTATCTTCGTTTCTCTCGCTAGTAGATCAGTCACCATACGTGTTAGCATTTCCACCTGTTCTGTCAATACTGGCACAAACTGCTTTAAACTTGCCATGTCAGATTCGCTAACTTCCATAGTTAGTTATTTTCCAATACAAGTTAACTTATATTTAATTGAATTAAAATAATTATTGAATTAATCACTCGACACTGAATTGAAAAACAAACAATCCAAAGTCACAACTCAACCTCTATGAAAAAGTCCCTGTTCAGGTGCCAATGTAACAGTCAAAAATAACACGCCACTACAACCAGGGTTCAATAAAAAAACATCTTATTAAACTGTAATAACCCTTGGAATAAAACTTAGCACTTACCAAAACACAGTTAATAAACAAGTGCTTGGCCAGTACTCGAATCTAATGTTAATGAACAATAAAATATAAGTATTAATTAGTTATTTCAAATAATGAAATTAGAAAAAACACGAGTTAAAAAGGAAAATATTCCAAAATCACTTTTCTGTATTAATAGCAATATCGAGTGACAAACAGTAAAATTTATTATATCGTGACTCCGTTTACGAAGATTATGTCAGGGTATTTATCCACTGTGTTAGATCACGAAAGTATATCTCATGTGATCATAAATTTGCATAATATATTGCTAGATTAATAATACCTGTACGATACTGCTAAGGAAGCTGGTGTCAGTTTCATAATACATACATATTTACTCAAAATAAACGTCATCAACTTGAAGGTGAGTTAGCGTTTTAGTATAACTGAACATTAATAGATAAACTAAACGATAGAAGGAATGTAACTGAACGACAAACAAAACCATAACCAAATAATTAGAATTTGCTACCTCACAAAGATAGATATAACGAGTGGCAGTGAGATTATTCTACATGTTTAGCGATATTTAATGCTTTTGTAGTTTATACAAAATAAGCACATGGCCAGTTCTATCCAGATCAAATGCTAACAGGAAATAAGGTCTTTCAAGATACCAGGACATGCTTACCATGGTCAAGCATTTACAAAGGGGTCAAAATTACGAACACATGCACCGTTGATATCTTATTGATGGAAATCTTCCTAGTATTATAAGAAAAATAGCAAAACTTAGTTTATGCAAGCACTTAGCAACCTGTTGTATATGATATGTACAAGATGCTGTTGAAATTGCACACAGATACTTCAATAACAGGAAGTGGCAGAAATGAAGATTATATAAGCAGCAAACCAAATAATTTAAGACGACACTTGTATAAAACATCTATTTACAATTAAAACTAATACAACAGTAAAATCATTACACAATAAATAATTATTAAAAACAGCGACTGGATTTAAAAAAGACTATACATATGTTTCGGTGTCATCTTCACGAGCAACGGTAAACGCGTGGTTGGGACTTATATACCCACATAATTATTTGCGGTCCTATAACGCCAATTAAGCTTAAATTACCCAGAGTTACGAAAATCTGTCCAGTACTTTATTATTTATAGACATGGACCAGCTTCCTTGTTTAATAATGTATCCTTGTTTTTTTCAATTTCAGTAGTTTCTCTGATATTTAATTCCATTTAAAATTTTACCTGTTTAATTAACTTGATGTTACTCTAGTTTATAACATGAGATGTTTCCGCCACATGTTCAGCTGATACCGATTCATTTACTTTGTATTTTTACCGCTTTTTTATGTTTCTTGATCCTGAATTTTAAATTTCTACAAGTTTGACTAATGCAAGTTCGACCCAAGTAATTTTGTAAGTCCTACGTTTATCAATTTCTTCTATTATGTCTTTTGTACTCGTGAGACTATTTAATTTACAACGCGGAGAGAATTTTACACTACATTCTATCTCTTTTCTAATTATATTACTTATTCTTGTAGATAAGCCTTGAACATATGGCAAACAAACTCTCATGTTATCTACTTTACATTTTCTCTCTAACTTGCTACATGCTAACATTCTTAATTTATTGATATGTTTATGATGTCTACATGTTTTAATTCGTTTGATTTTGTTAACAAAATATCGGGGATAAATATGGAATTAATCGATAAATTAGTGTCTTTTGACATTGGGTCCGGCATGGCCAGGTGGTTAGGGTGTGATCGACTCGTAATCGAATCCCCGTCCCACCAAATATGATCGCCCTTTCAGCAGTAGGGCGTTATAAAGCGGCGGTCAATCCCATTATTCGTTGGTAAAAGAGTAAGCCACTGCTAAATTAGGGGTTGCTAGTGCAGAAAGCCCTCGTGTAGCTTTGCGTGAAATTCAAAACAAACAAACTTTTGTCATTGTATCGCTGTTTACGATTGTTCCAGCTAAGGAGACACTAGATTGTTTGCCAAATAGATGACTAAAAAGTAAGACGTTTCTCTGCTTGAGCTAAGCGAAATTTTATAGATTACCCATGAATGTGTGTTAAACGCATATTTTAAGGGGGCCATAAATATGTTAAACAGATTAAATGTTTAGTCTGCCCTGTCTCCTCTTTTATGCGAATTATCTATGTTCAATTTTGAAATGAAGATGTTCAACATAACTGAGGTAAGATCTTTAGTGTGGTTAAGGTATGTAGGTGACACGTTTTTAGTGTGGCGGAATGACGTTGAGACTTTATTGGAATTTGAAAATATCTTAATTCAATCAGTCCTACTATCAGATTTACATTAGAGATGGAAAAGAAAGTCAGCTAAATGTTTTAGATATGACCGTCAAACGGAACAATGGACGACTCTCGACTTCTGTTTATAGAAAGCCATTTTCTGTTGCAGTATCAACACACAATAGATCGAGTCACTCATGGACACAAAAACTATCTGCTTTTTCCAAATTTGTATACAGAGCCATAAAAATACGCACTTATGATTGTGATGTGATACTCGAGTTAAGTTTCTTAAAACATGTAGCCAGAGATAGAGAATATAAACCCGAAATTATTGACAGATTGCATCATACACATATCAGTAAATTAAGAATGTTAGTATATACAAAGTTAGAGAGAAAATGTAAAGTAGATAACATGAAAGTTTGTTTGCTATATGTTCAAGACTTATTATCTACAAGAATAGGTAATATAATAAAAAAATACATAGAATGTAGTGTAACATTCTCTCCGCGTTGTAAATCACAGTCTCACGAGTACTAAAGATAGAAGACATTAATAAATCTGCCATTTACAAAATTCCTTGTATCTGTGGTCGAACTTACATTGGCCAAACGTGTAGAAATATTAAATTCAAGATCAAGGATCAACACGATAGAAATATGTGGCAGAAATATTTCATGTTATACAATGGAGTAACACCAAGTTGATAAACATGTGGCAGAAATATTTCATGTTATACAATGGAGTAACACCAAGTTGATAAACATGTGGCAGAAATATTTCATGTTATACAATGGAGTAACACCAAGTTGATAAACATGTGGCAGAAATATTTCATGTTATACAATGGAGTAACACCAAGTTGATAAACATGTGGCAGAAATATTTCATGTTATACAATGGAGTAACACCAAGTTGATAAAACAGGTAGAATTTAAAATTGAATTAATTGTCAGAGAAACTATTGAAATCGAAAACAAAGATATCGTTTTAAACAAGGAAGCTGGTCAAAGTCTAGAAATAATAAAGTATTGGTCAGATGTTTTATAACTTTGGGTAGTTTAAGTCTAGATGGCGTTATAGCAATGTAAATGATTATGTGGGTATATAAGTCCCAATTTACCGTGATTCTTTAAGATGATGTCATAGATCACCGAAACATATGTTAGGGCAAGTCCCAGTTTTTAATAACTATTTGTTTAAATGATATGGCAGTTGCTCCATGACTATATACATTTTTGTTCATTATCATAAGACATTTTATGAGTACACCATCATTGTTAATCATTCAGTGGAAGTTAACTATTCTCAAGAAAGAAATTGAAAATATGTTAAAAGTTATATAATATTACTAAATGGGTGATGTTGAAACGGGGATGTCAGATAACTTAATAACTTCATTCTTTAAATTCCATACTTGTGTGTCTCACTCAAACCCGTAAAAATATATTGGTCAAATCTCAATGTGACAACACAAACTAAACTCTTAATTATTTATAAAGAAGTATGTTATAGGTCAAACCACTAAGGAGTTAATATACATATTTTTGATATATATAACTGTGGATTTACTGTATAAAACTTTCCACCCCGATGGGCTAAATGAACGTTTTAGCTTTTTGTAATATTTCTCGTTTTAGTTTTATCCTTTCTTAAAAAGTTTTATACAGTAAATTATGTATATAT
The DNA here is from genome assembly GCF_000517525.1 of Limulus polyphemus. Taxonomy (NCBI): domain Eukaryota; kingdom Metazoa; phylum Arthropoda; class Merostomata; order Xiphosura; family Limulidae; genus Limulus; species Limulus polyphemus. The sequence goes on from NW_013668328.1 coordinate 147,489, forward strand.
ATTATTTTTAAAATATAATGCATATATATATTCATATATGTATGTGCGTGCGCGCGCATGTGTTTGTATATGTGTATATATGTATTTGTATAATCATTTGTGTGTATATATTTGGGTGTATCTGTGTGTATATATAGATATGTATGTGCGCGCTTGTATGTATATATATATATATATACATTTATCACTTTCTATTGTTTTAAATGTTTGTTAACATTGTTATACACGTATATTTGTTTTATTGTCAAGCCACGCGACCTTCGATTTAGAATATTTGCGTTTACGGATTTATTCAGTTAGTGATACCTGAAGAAGGACATCGCTCGAAACATTGTATCCATAATTATATATACATTAACTCTTTACTGGTTTCATACTGGTTACATACTTTTTATCTTTTTCAACAACCACTGCACAGTTTTATACAAACTCTTAATTATTTAATGACATTTATGGCACATATTATTATGTTTCTTCGGCTACTATCATATTAATAATACTTCATAAATATATGTTGAAGGGTCTACAGATTGTTAGGGAAGACGGAATAAGGGAGGTAATATTTAATATTTATGAATTTCTGGACAAAATGTAGTAAAAGAGGAAATTAGGATCGAAACTTAGGAAAGATAGAACCACATAATGAGTTTATGTTTATCTTCAATTTTGTTGGATCGTAATATTTTTAGGCTTTAAACCCACACAACACACACATTTAAGGAATGGTGTTCTTTTATCTGACATTAAGGCTTAGATGTTGTTCCAAAAAATCAATCATTCCATGATTATTAAAATATCTGTCATTTTCTTGATGCCAAATCAATACAAAAGCTCTCTAACTTTACAAGTATGTGATAGAAAAGTTGTGACTTTGATCTCAAATTTTCATTTATACATTTTTTTCTCATTTATATTTATACTTTACCAGATATGACAAACATTACATTATTACTTCAGTGAGAACCCTGGTACAGTGTGTTGGTTTGAAAACAACACTTTTGTTACTGTTTATACTGGTGATGTAGGCTGAAGTGGCTCAGCATATCATGTTGAAGCCAAATGAAAAGCAGGACAACGTACACTTTTAATAAAGTAAATTTTAATATTTATCTACATAGTACTGCATAATAGTATATTTCTATGTAAATGTTTCTTGTAGTACTGCTTTCACAGCGATTTCATCAGCTTAAAGTGTGTAAGAGTGCCATTTTCCTATACCGACTTCACAGCTTACATATATTGCAGGCACTCATATTTTGAGGACAAGCTAATCCCAAAAGAACCTCACCTCACATGAAGTATGCCAAGTATCATTTGTGTCTAGTGACACGAATACAATGGTTCTTAACCATTATCAGCCTAGTGCTGTCACTGGCAAAGGCTGAAGGTCCAGAGCTTCACACACTTCTGTGATAGGCATATCTCTTTATTATCCAATATCAGTGGGCGCTAGCATTAATACCAAAACTGAAAAGCTTCAGACACATTTTAATTGATGCACTGTGGGGAACCCACTGCAAAGCAGTTCAAGAAGGAACTACTAATAGACACTCTATTTTAGCAGTTCAAGTAGCGAACTACTAATAGACACTCTCTTTTAGGCGCGTCGCGTTGATTGTATTTATAAGTGTGGGAAGGTTTTCTAGAAAATTCAGATTTCATAGCAATACTGAGCTATATTTAAACGTTTACGTATATAGATATATTGTTGATTCTTACACTCAAGAATCTTCTATAACTTTAGAGAATAGGCGGGAGTTTCGCAAAACATTTCTAACACTGTAAACTAGGCATGTTTTTAAATATAAACTTAATCTAAACAACATTCGTATTAAAATAAATAGATAACAACAAATTCGTTACATTACCATGACACCTCATAGATATTGGTATATATTTAGTCATAGTGGAAATAGCAAAAAAAAAGGAACCTGGAAATCCCTTTCGATCAGTTTGCGAGAGACATCTTGGAATATATACAGTAAGTAGTTTTTACTGGAGAACCTTATATACATACATACACATACACACACACACACACATATGTATATATATAGGTGATTAGTCTTATTGAAAACCATTTTAAATTAATTTCTGAGAGACATCTTGGAATCTTGGAACTTTTCTTGAGGAGGGCAGATTTTTAAATTGCATATATACTTTACTATGCATGGCGCTTTAGATATCCAGTCAAATTGAAAATAGTAGAAGAAAACTCCTGTAAATTGTTTCAAGAAATTTGTGAGGGACACCTTTCGATAACAGAAATTGATAGATATTCACTCAGATGAAACATCCTGTAACCTCTTTGTTTAACTTATGAGGGAATCCTTGGAATATAGTAAAATGCCGTGTATAAGTTTTTAAATTCCACTCGTTATTTACTACGACACCTGATAGATATTCTTATTTTGGAACCTAGTAACTTGTTCTGATATGGGCAAACAATTGTTCAATGAGATATGACAGGCCTGAAATAATTCAGCTGACCATTCTGTTCTTCTAGAACTTCTAACACTACCTTGAGAAATATGTGAGAGACACCTTTGGACAATAAGAATTGGTAAATATTCACTCATATTGAAAGTAATAGCAGAAATCCCCTGTAACTCCCTTTGTTTAATTTATTGGGGAATCACTGGAATATAGTAAAGTGTTCTAAACAGGAGACGTTTTAAATTGCAAAACCTTTTTTACTGATATATGAAAGACCTGAAATAATTCTGCTAAAAACAGAAACCTCTACAAAAGTATATCGTGTATTTGTTTCAGTTGCAGTTATATGTGTTTATAAAAGTTCATTGTAATTGCAAAACGGTAATATATACAACATGATAACTTATATTTGTTTTTTGGTGTTTTTCTTTAGCGTTTCCTTCGAAAACATAAATAATGCACCAACTTTGTAAAAACCTAACATCTATCTTATAATTATTGCTAACTAAAATATTATATTGTTTACGAATTTACTAGATATGAAAGTAACGTTATGTCTTATTCACATTTTTATTAAAGATTTATAGTAAATCTGTTGTCCATATCACATGTAGTTGCAATTTGTACATGTTTCAATTTTCTCAAACCAATATTCATATCAGTAAAAAGATCGTTATCAATTTCGTCAAACACTTCATGAGGTAATTAAATTCATCACATCAGTTTCACATCATGGTTTGATTATGATGTAAATTAGGGCACGGTCTTATCATAGAATTCTAGATTGCAGAGCTGACAAGACAGGTTCGAATCCGTGCGGTATAACAATATATTCTCTGTGTGTGCATTATAAGAGTGACAGTCAATACGTTAGTGTGAATGATGGGTAGTAGGATGCTGCTGACTGGTTGTCTCACCTTTCGCTAGTGGTTCAAAATTAGGTACTGCAGCAGATAGTCTTAATAGGTATGTCACAAATACAAAATACAGATTTAAATTAAAGCTCATACTGTTTCATAGTAAATACCCAATGACAGAAAAAAAAAATTATCATCAGAAGCTGTATCTTTAAAGCATCATGCACTGAGATTTGAAATGTTATATATTCATTTTGAATCTATAAACAAATAATATTCCAATTAACATAGAGATTGTAAAACATGTGCAATTGTTTTTGATGAAATAATAATGAGCATGTTAAGTTTAAATAGTCATTATAATAACTTATCATATAGCGTTTATACAACAAAAGTAAATGTTCTATGCTTGTCTCACGATTAACACACGTTACGTTTCTTAAGCTCTTCTGTTTTGAGATTTCTAGTTAGAAATTAAGGGACATTGTACAGTTTCTTACTGACGTGACAAAATTTGTCCACTATGTGTCGTTGTTCAAATTTTTTTATTAGTTAAATAGTTATTGGTCGAAGAGTTATATTTTAAAGATAATCAAATTAACAGAACAGTTCATAAGAATTTCAATAAAATTTAGATTTTTAGTGATCTCAGGTCAACACATATTTTTTAATATAACAGTGATCATAGATTTGAGTGAAATGTATTTTGAGTATAAAAGTGATTCACATAGTTGAATACTAACATTTATAATAAAGTAAACATATGTTATTTAAAGTTACTATACCTTTATATTTGGTTTTTGTTTGCATTAGTTGTTAAAAGGATGATTTTCATTCAGATACAATTTGAATTTCGTAATTATATATACTAGATTTTACAAGAATTTAAAATTTCTTATGATTTGAAAAGAATGTCCAAAATGTTACTCTGTATATTTTCAGTAATACAATTTTAATGTCGTACACGAAAAATTGCAAATTATAATTAGTTTCTACTGGGAAGTGGTTAAAGGAAATTTAGTAACTCCTGAGGAAAGATAATTATATGTAGTGGATAAATTTGCTTTATTAACATATTTAGTCTAATCCAAGGCTTTTGTAAGGAAACAAACATCGAAAAAATAAGCTTATTAACATAGTGTAATTGTGTGTCTTTCCTGTTATTTCCGCATTCATTCTTCGTGAAATAAAACAATCACACAGAAATCTACAGGAAGATTTACTGTTCTCGGTAAAAATGTTTATTTGAAATATTAATGATTAATGTCAAATGAACAATAACTTCAGATCCTTTCCTTTTCATAACTGTTATCTATGTCTTATCCAAACTGTAACTCACTTCAGTACTGATTCTTATGAAAGAGACTTACGATATCGCCATGGTAACCCAAAGCACATGTACAAGTTAATGGCAAGAGCCGTGTACCTTCAACTGATACTTAAACAAACAACCCTTAACAACATATTACTCAACAAGAGATAACCCACGTCGTGTAAGCTGTTATTTGTTTTAACATGATTAAAACGCCAGGACTTGCTTGATACGAAGCCACGTGACATAGTCTAGTTAAATAATGAACATGAAATATCTTGATGTTTTCCTGAGTTTAGATGTTGCATATAACAATGTTTTATTGCACACTTAACTGGGAAGTAACACATGTCCTAAGTACAGAGTTAGTGATAGAATGTTCAGACTAGCAAACAAATGTGTCATAAGCACATGTTCTTGTGTTTGAACACACTCTGTGTTGTTTAAGGCAGATAACTAAAAATGGTCCATTTTATTTCTTATGTTCTTGATTCTGATTTCCCGAATGTCTTATATGTTCTTCTAGACAGTGACACATAGTAATATTTATTTTATTCCAGATTAAAGTAACATACATATTAATGAATATAATGCTAGCCGTCCATACCCAGCGTTGCCCGGGTATTACCTGAACAGAAAAGATCAAAATTTCGTTGTCAAATGGTCATATGTCTGTGATATAAGTGGCTCAAGAGTAAAGATTAAAGAAAATAAATGAAATGATAGATTTAACACTCTTAACAGTCATTGCAATTTTTCTACATAAACGGAATTTTTGATTTCTTGTGGAGTTTCACTCTGTAACTTTTCTTGCATACTTTTACTACTTGTGACTGGTAATCATAATTGCTTTTTCTTTTTTCTCGACATTTCACTCTGAGGTACATAATCAGCGTCAGAAATGTTTATCATACCTAACTACTCTCTCCCTTCCCAAAATAAATTGAATAAAACACTATTTATTTTTGCAGAATTTCGCGGGTTCAACTTGTCTATTCTATACAAAGTTAGTTTTGTTTGTCAGACACGACAGCGTTTGATGGATTTTTATTCAGACACCACAACGGCAGCACACTTCTCTATAAGATACATATAAATTTTTCTGAAGTTATTTCTCCTTAAATCAGACCAAGAGTCCGGTCCGTTTTCTGTGGAAAAAAATTAGATTTTAAAATTTTCATTGACACTAAAAATTTGACGTCACAGACATTAACCCTCAGTACGCTTATTCCATTTACGCCTACTGTGATAGGAGCTTAAAGATGCGAACAAACAGACACAAACTAAGCTTGAAGAAAGTTTTGAATCATTTGTATCTCCTTCAATTTTCTTTTTAAATAAGGTCAGTTTTTTTTATTACGACTTTTATTAGAAAAATTATTCATCAATTTGAAAATTAAAAATTTTATTTGTTCAAACACAATCACTCAAAGAACTCTTGTATGATAAAAATGCAAAAATACCATTTTACTACAAATTATTTGATCGATAAATAAGTGACGGATTTATTAGTTTATATTTATTTTAATATCGATGTTCATTTAAATTAACTTTATATTTAGTAATGTATATAACTGATACTAATTAATATGTATTGCGAAACTCCCGCCTACTCTCTAAAGTTGTAAAAGATTCTCGAGTGAATCAAGAATATATGTGTGTACGTAAACACCAGTGTAGCTTTGTATTGTTACGTAATCTGAATTTTCGAGAAACTCTCGACACTCCTATAAATATAACCAACGCGACGTGCTAAAAAAAAGGAAAACTATATAAATTATTGGTTGTTGTAATTGGTATGCTATAAACTTCGGAGGTTATAACTGTGATTGTTATAACGCTTGTCAATCGGGACACTTCAGATATTAAAACGATTGCATCAGCGTTTAGTATCATGGTTTGATTATGATTGGAATTAGATTTAGATTTCTAGGTTTGAGAGCTGGGAATACAGGTTCGAATCCGTGCGATATCACAATATATTCTCTGTATGTGTGTTATAAGTCAAGACCTTAGTATGAGTGGTAGGATGCTGCTGACTGGTTGTCTCCCCTTTCGCTAGTGCTTCAAAATTAGGTACTGCATCAGATAGTCTTAATAGCTCTGTCATAAATACAAAATTAAATTAAAATTCAAACTATTTTAATTTACATATTAAAAATATAATTTTTAGCTTGAATATTATTCCACAAAATCTTTGCATACATATTTTGTGTTGAACCCTATATCAAAGAAATGACTTAAATGCTTAATGTACGATGTATATACACCCATAACTAATATTATACAGAACAAATACATAATAATAATATTTGTTTCACTTTAAATATTATCTCATTGCTGTTGTACCGATATGTTGTAAAACGTAAACAGCAGTAATTTGATTTGTATAAGATTACAAAATACATTTTCCTTCGTTATATAAATGTTAATGGTTTCTCCGATTATGGTTATTAGGTGGAAATTGGTCAAAACAACTTTAAAAAACATTTTGTGCATTAATAACTTTTAAATTTATATTTTAACTTTCTAATTATTATTCTAATTATATATTGTTTGTAAAGCCTCATTATCATTCTGCATGATAATAATTGTTGTATATTTAAAAATTTATAAAATTAAAATGGAATTCCATAATAGTAATAATGTGTACGAAATTGATGTGTATTTTATTGAGATAATTGAAATAAAACATTGTTTCTACTTGCTTACATTACAGTTACTGAAAATAAATTGAAATTATGTATAACAACAGTGTTTAATATTAATAGACCAAAGGATAAAGAAAATCTAATAAGTTTTATGTGATTACTTGAATATGTTAAACTATTTAACAACAATACTTTTACCCTAAAATAACCAAAATTATTTCAATGTATAATTAATAACAATATTACGAATAAATTTATTCAGCTTTAAAGAAATACAAATAAAGACCACGTTTGTTTGTTTCTAACTTTTAGCGAATGATAATCGTTTGTTTATTTTATGAAGTCCAAAGGTAAATGATGTTAAAAACGTGAGAACAGCAAAGGTATAAAATGAATATTTATCAATAGAAGTACCTTCTTCATTCACCAAACAATCCCAAAGATAACCAACCAGCTTAAGTAAAATGTAGCCTTTCCCAATTCAGCAAACATTAACAGTTCGCGCCACACATAAGCTATTTCACAGGTTTCTGACACTAACATCAAAATAGGTTTCCTGAAGAAGAGGTCTAAATCTAGAACAAAAATATTTCATTTAAATCGAATTTTCATTAATTTTTTTACAGTTCTATGAAGAGACCAATTCTTTAACACTTTCATCATATTTGAATTTCCTTAAAATAGATCAAGTTTATTCAAGTAAAATTATAGATTTGAACTTGAAGTATTAACACGTAAAATTGGTGAAAAAGCAGAATTTCACATTACTAGATAAATACTTATACGACTTAAATACTTTCAAAGTTAAGTTTATCATTAAGAAAAAGGTGAATACACAGACAAAACTGTCAGAAGAGACGTAACACAAAAGTTAAATGAGTTAATTGAAAAACGATTTATTACAGATTAACGTTAGATACTTTAAATAGCAACGCCAAGAATAACTATAAATACTGAAACAGTTTCTCCTTAAAGCATACCAAAAATGTGTACTATACACCTACTGTCTATATTCATTTAAACGTCTCTCAAAATCCGCTTTTGAAGCATTTTATGTTAAACATAATGAAAATATATTATATTGACTTTATTTTGGCTATAATCTATTGTCATAGATAGCTTAATTACAATGACGCTTGATTACCCCCTGAAGAGAACATCCATCATGCACTGACCATTCATCATTAAACAAAGTAAACTCATGCACAGATTGTTAGAAGTAACGATTAAAAAATGTCAAGTGTATTAGAAGGTAAAAATAAAATATGTGGTATAAATAAGTAGTTGTAAATATTAATACTAAAAAGGCATGGATTTAATAGCTTTAAAATATTTTCATTATTAGTCTCAGAGATAGCGTTAAGCTAATGTAAGAGGAAACAATATTCATGAATGGAAGACTGATCTTTAATGGGAAACACACTAAATTTTGAAAGTGAAATAGCATAAATGTAGAGGGAATGCCCGAACATAAGTTACAATAGAAGATAAAAAGTGACATGCTTTAGCATTCCGCTTGTTTGTTTGTTTGTTATGGATTTCGCGCAAAGTTACACGAGGGCTATCTGCGCTAGCCGTCCCT
>NW_013668328.1:157262-163134 GCF_000517525.1 Limulus polyphemus
CAGAACCTCAGGAAATCAGTAGGCCTCTTCTCCACAAAATAATCGTGAGATTTATCGTAACTTTAGAACGACCCCACGGCTGAAAGGGCGAGCATGTTTAGTGTGACGGGGATTCGAACCTGCGACCCGCAGATTGCGAGTCGAGCGCCCTAACCACCTGGCCATTCCTGGCCAGGAGCATTCCGCAACTCAAGAAAACCTTCACATCCCAGAGTCTGACATTTTGATAGCGAACCTTAAAACTGTTAGAAAATATTGTAAATCAACATCAGATTTCTTCAATGCGTTAAATTCATGTACCCAGATAACGAGATTTGTTATTAGAAGGCTTCAAGTTGCCGCTGAAATTTTTCTTTTTGAAATAATGTTTAAGCCATAAATGAACTCTACAGATATATTTCGTTGTATTGTAAGATTAAATTGTAAATCCTATAGGTAACTGATATGGTGATAACCTGGCCGTATCGTAAAATAAGTAGCTGATGTAACACTGATCTGTTTCGTCGTCATTGATCTATGTACCAAATAATGTTAAAAAATACGTTTAGTTAGTTATAGAATTGTCAGTCTCGTTTGTTTGTGGTTTGTTGACATAGATATTTATTCCCATCTTTCAAGTTTACTATAAGTTTACTATCTAAAACTTAAAACTTGTTATCTCAACAAATGTTTCAATATGTGTGATACCGGTCATATTTTATTCTATAAATTTACTTAATTTAGTTATGATGTCTAACTAGAATGAAATCTGTTTATAGCAATCTTAGCTATCATGAAAGGATTAATATACAGGCTTTTAGATAAAAATCTAGATAGAAAATCAAGAGGCGACTTGAATCAGATGTATAAAACAGAATTGTTTGTAATGTGGATATCAGCCCATGGGGTCTATTTGAGTAAAAGCATGATAATATTGAATGTAGATAGGATAAATATAATAAGAAAGAAGTCTTAGAAAGTCAAGACTGAACTTGATCACCAGCAAACTATCTTTCATTACGGGAAAACAAGAATTCATTACCTGGTGATTTGGCGGGTTAATAAATTTACTTCTTTCGAACATTTGGTTGTTAACTTGAATTGACAATTTTTGTGGTTGTTCTACACCTGAGGGGTGGCTAAAGTGATAGATAATACATCATATTGTGTCCTTATCGTACTTTTGCTATTAAAATGAGCATTACTAATTTCCGTAAATCTTATAACAGTTTCATTGACGCTAAAACTATAAAAACTCAATGTTTTTTATGTGAAAGGAGTATTACATATACTAAAGTTTTAAACCAATAATTAAAGTAAAGTAAATAAGTAAAGCAGGGGTGGAGGAAACAACTTTGGATTAGTAAGACAACTCAGAATAGTATGCAAAACCTGTCAGTGGAAAACTTTGAAAAATAGGTGCTGTGAGATTGAATTTTGTACTAATTTATTGGTGGTATTAATAATTTACAAGTACTTCCTTATGATTCACAAGAAATAGGTGCTCACTGACACTTATACTCACCATAGCCATAAGCAAGCACAAGCATGTACACTTGCAGATTACCTATGTAATTTATTATGTATTGTTATATTCATTCATACATAAGTATATCTATTTACCTAGAAACAATTTTTGAAGTGCAAGTTATACTTCAAAAAGCCCTACAGGTACTGTGATAAAATGTTGGTTTAGTTGTTGCTCTGTATGCCAGACCTACTCCGGCGCACATGTAAAGTCGAAACATTGTGTAAAGCAAAAAATTCAATAAGATATTTTTGTTTGAAAGCATTTTTCAAATTTTCTAACTTAAAACTTGTTTATTGTCAGATATACAGCGTATAATGTTTTAGGTTACAACGTTTCACCAGGTTAGCCTGGCATTATCAGGTAGAACAACCAATTTAACTTGGTGAAACGTGGAAACCATAAATATTATAATTAAATAATAGGTTAAAGAATCGCCAAGATTTTTCATATTTTTATTTTGAGAGGATGAATTTTCGAGCTAGCGCTCTTCGTCAGATCATACAGCCTACAAAAAAAGGGCATGCGAAGAATTTAAAAAACTTGCATGCGTAGCATTCTCAACGTTGATCGTGAAATATCTTTGTAAAATTACACCTTTTACGTCAATATTAGAATTAATAAAAGTGACAGAAATCGATAGATAAAAAAACACAAAACAGATTAAAACAAAATATGGAAAAAATGAGAATATATAGGAAAGAAAAGCGTTAATTTAAACCAGATGGTTGTAGGGTTCTCAGATTGTAGATTAATCTCCTTTACAGTCGTTCTCTTGAATGTCTGTTGGAGCATTAATAAGTCCAAGAATCGAAAAGTTGTCAACTGTATTGTTGTTGATGGCGAAATATTTGCATATAGGTGTATCTTGGTTCTCCCGTTTAGTATGGTTTAGATGTTCTCGTGCTCGACCACCGAGTCGACAGCCTGTTTATCCAATGTATAAACTATTGCATGTTTTGCACATTATGCAGTAAATGATACATTCAGTGGTGCACGTAAAGGACTGTCTTATGTTGAAAATTGTGTTTTTTTTCTCGTATATGTGTGGTTCTGTTTATATGTGGACAGGTGACACACCTGTTTCGTTTATATGTAGAACGCTTGGAGTATCATTTTGTTTTTGGTTAACGTTACTGTGCACCACGATTTATTTTAGCTTTTTGTCATGTTTATAAGAAATAATGGGAGGGTTCTTGAAAAGAGATTTAGTGGTAGGGTTTCAGTAAGTATTGTGTAATTGTTAAGTATAATATATTTGATCTTCTTGTTGATCTGATAGTATGTTACAGAAGTGGAATACGATTGGTGTGTTCTTTTTTTGGAAGGGTTCAGTGTTTGCTCCCTGGTATATGAACTAGGTTTGGTATCTGCATCGTGGATGATAGAATCAGGGTAGTGTCTTTGAGAAAGAGAGTTTTCATATCTTTGGATTTTTATTTGTAATCATTATCATCACTACATAGTTTGCGTGTCGTAGAAATTGTGAGTAAGGTATTGACTTTTTATTACTGTACGGGTAGGAAGATTCGGGATGTAGTTATGTGTGTAAATGTGTGTGTTGGAGGGATCAGTATAAAGAGAACTATGTGTGTGTTGGAGGGATCTGTATAGGTAGAACTTTGTGTGTGTTGGAGGGATAAGTATAGGTCTAAGCAATGTTTTAGCGCAATTAAATCCTCGCTGTGTGAAATACAATGTTTGTATGTACAGTGATTTTGTCTCTATGGTGAAAATGTAGTGTTCCTTTTCAGTTAAAAGTAATGACATGAGTGGCATCCTTTATGTGTGTTTGTACATTCATGACAAATGGTCACAAAACTTCGTCAAAGTAACTGGATATTCGTTCTGTATGGGGATATAATGGGTTTACCCGAATGTCCTTCTTTGTGGATTTTAAGGAGAAGATAGAAAGTAGGATTTCTATGTTCATTCACAATGAGATTCTTGGCTATAGTGGGTAATAAGTTAGCATCAATCATATCTTCAACCGTGGATGTTACTAGGTTGTTGACATCTGGAACTGAGTTGTCTTGAATAAGGGAGTAGAAAGTGATATTGTTAAGCTTCAGTTATATATAACTTCTTGCGAGAAACTACGATGGCTCCACCTTTGTCTGCTGGCTTTATAATAATTTCGTCTCTTTGTCGCAGACTACTTAAAGCTAATTGTTTGTCGTGAGAGATATTTTTAGGTTTAGTCTTTGGGTTTAAATTCAATACATTAATTTCATTCCTACGTTCAATTTTCGCCATCAACAACCATACAGTTGAGGACACTTTGATTCTGAAACTTAGGAGTCTACAACAGACATTAACAAAATACAAGGACTAGAAAGGAGTCTAATCTACAATCTGGTTTAAACGAAGTTTTTTCTTTTCTATAGATTCTAATTTTTTCCACATTTTGTTTCAATTTTAATTTCAATCTGTTTTATGGTTTCTATCTATCCATTTTTGTCACTTTCATGGCTTGTAATATTGATAAAGATATGTAATTTTACAGAGAAATTTCATGTTCAACGTTGAGAATGCTACGCACGCGTCTTAAATTATTCGCATGCGCTTTTGTTTAAGCTGTACGATTTAGCAAAGAGCGCTTGCTAGAAAGGTCATCCCCTCAGAATAGAAATATAAAATAACTTGGCGATTGTTTAACCAATTCTTTAAATTCGATGTCTTTGTCGCCTCTACTGTTAAATGTATTCCTTTCTTACCATAAACATTATACTCTGTATATCCGGCAATGAATATGTTTTACATAACAAGATACTTCCTTTAATTATTTATTTGTTCAAGCTTTAAATTGATATACTCAGTCCATTAAATGTGACATAGAGATACAAGATTTGTGCTCTAAATCGATATTTATCGTTTATCAACTACGTTAAAATTTTATGACTTACTTATTTACTGAACCGAAATCTTTTGTCATAAAATTTTAACATAAAATCTGTGTTTAACGTAATATTGATTCCACAAAATAACTATGTTAACAATGTTACTAATTAATCGTTGATTTTCTGTTTGTGTTGTGTCACGTGGATCTGTGAATATATTATGGATAACTGTGAACGGACAAACACATGTAGAAATGTGCAAATGCAAAAACGTTTTATGAAAGTCACTTAAGTCAGTTGAAATAAAACAGGAACTGGTCAACTAAACATGCCAGTATTTTATAAATAGTGTGGGTGAACAGTAACCATTGTATTATAGATATGAAGACACAGCTGGTTTCCTTTCATATTATGAACTGACCCAGATCACATTTTGTGGCAAACTTGTGTCTTGAGTAAGCTTTTACCTTTGGTCAGTGATTTACGTGGCAAATGATCAGAACATATCTATGTTTCAAAACATCACTCACTATTCATGGAATAAACCGTAAGTAACAACGACTCCTACGACTTGATGAACGGAAAGACGTACATCTAGAATATCGTTTTCCATAAAATGGTAATTATTACATATGATTTATATGTTAAGAAAAACACGTTACATTTGGGGAATCTTTAGTTAGAATATATTATTTCTTATAAATTTTAGTAACTATAGGGGCACCCTCAGTGGCATGTCTGCGGATTTACAACGCTAGAAACCGGGTTTTGATACCCGTTGGGGCAGAGCACAGATAGCCAATTGTGTAGCTTTGTGCTTAACTTCGAAGAAACAAATTATAGGGGCAAATCAAAATGTTATAGCACATAAGAATGAAACAGAGGTATACAGAAAAATGCAAGTTAAAACAGTCGCAATGCCAGTAAAAATTCATTTTCGTTTGAAAATATTGTATTTAGTTAGTTTGGTGATGCATGGGATAAATATATATAGAGTCTGATTGTTTTAGGTTAACATGAAAACTAGGCGCTCGACTCGCAATCTGAGAGTCGCGGGTTCGAATCCCCGTCACACCAAACATGCTCTTCCTTTTAGCCGTGGGAGCGTTATAAAGTGACGGTCAATCCCACTATTCGTTGGTAAAAGAGTAGCCCAAGAGTTGGCGGTGGGTGGTGATGACTAGCTGCCTTCTCTCTAGTCTCACACTGTTAAATTAGGGACGGCTAGCGCAGATAGCCCTCGTGTAGTTTTGCGCGAAATTCAAACAAACAAACAAAACCAGACCTTTTCTGGACAATATGTTTGCAAGATAAATTAAGATATATATAATCTATAAAGTCAAACTGGACTGTATTACCATTTGTTAGGTGATGCATATGGTATATATGTAATATTTGAATGTTTAATTTTAAACCTGCCTATGTATATTTATTATGTTAAGTTTAGAGTGACGAGGTACGTACTAACTGTGAAATTACTGTGTATTAAAAGTTTGTTTGGCCCGGCATGGCCAGGTAGGTGGTT
>NW_013668329.1:0-3491 GCF_000517525.1 Limulus polyphemus
GGCAGCTGCCTGGCTTTAAATATTAGTAAATCGCAAAACCGATAAATGAGGATTTGATTTTTTAATGGTGCTCCACTGCCCAAAGTCAGTTCACTAAAAGTTCTTGGAGTGATTAATCAAAGGAACCTTAGATGGGGTGAACAAATTTTAAATATTTCAAATAAACTTGGAAAAGCTACTTATGTCATCAAGAGATGTGAGAAAATGTTTCCTGTACGGGTGATTTATCAGATTTATTATTACATCTTTTATAGTCAAATGACTATTGTTTAAGTGTCTGGGGTACAACTATTGGTGCTTTAAGACCCATTTGGATGTTACAAATGCAGGTTTTGAGGCTCATACTGGGGGCTTCATTATCCTGCATCCGTTATAAACAAATTCAAGAAATGTGGTCTTTTCACCATTGACTAGGCCGGTGTCTATCAAATCATCGTTGTTGTCAAAGATATCAATACTTTTAATCCTGAACTCAAGTTGTTAATTATTTCTAGAGAAAGTCCTTACTCATTATTTTACAACAATATATTAGGTCGTCAGGAAATTAATGTCGCTTTTTTAGATGAAAAAACCCGAACAACATATATACCAAAACAAAATATTTGCCCCCAGTGGCACAGCGGTATGTCTGCGGACTTATAACGCTAGAAACCAGTTTTCGATACCCGTGGTGGGCAGAGCACATAGCCCATTGTGTAGCTTTGTGCATAACTTCAAACAAACAAACAAAATATCTATTAAATGAAATAGTCTCCATTCATATCGAGGACGCTTTTCCATCATACAATTAGGTTGTTAATGTCCCGATTAAATAAATCATTTGGCTTTGAAGCAAAAAACGTTAAGATGGTGTTGCAGTGAACGAAAAAGATGGTAATCTGATGGTGCCATATCTGGAAAATATGGTGTGTGGGGAGAACTTCCCAACCTATCACAAAACCACATCAATGCATGCCCGGACATGGATAAACACATCACAAAACCACATCAGTGCATGCCCGGACATGGATAAACATATCACAAAACCACATCAATAAACTACAAACAACACAAAGTACCCAGACCCACTTCATCAAAATTTATGCTCAAATATACAAACTATCTCCTTCAAAATTCGGTAAATTATTTCGCGAAAAGTAAGCAGGTTCTAGTTTACGCCACTCCTATCACGCGATGTCAAAACCCTCATTGGCCAATAACAATACAAACATGGAAATTAAAAATAGAACATCTCATACCACACTGTCCCTTCCATGGATTGTGAAGTCCTTCGGACAATCCAATTACACAAAGAAAACTGTAATACATTAAACTTAAACTCTATAATTAGCGACAAAGTAACTCTTAACAATTCACGTTAATATTTATAACCTTAGATAACGCTAAAAACCGGGTTTCGTTACCCGTGGTGGGCACAACAAAGATAGCCAATTGTGGAGTTTTGTACTCTACCACAAACACACACACATTTCGGAAACTTAGATTTTAATATAATCAATTTTAATTCTTTATTTCTTCATTTTACAAGGTTACAGCCATGTGAGATAAGTAGCCAAACACACACACACACACACATAAAATGTTTCACACAATCATTAATCAAATGTAGAAAGATATTTGAAAAAAATAATTCGAAACCTTTAATCTGAATAATCTGATATTAGGGGTAGTCCAAATGTTTAGGTTCATTCGGTTTAAAATAACAGGAGCCAAGTAGTAAAAGTTCTTTGAACTTAAAGCTGGTGCACTTCTTGGATAGAAAAATATTAGGTCATCAAACAATTAATGTCGCGTTTTGAAACACTTTCATTAACCACCCCCCAAAATACATACATCATGTATAATAGTTAAACGAACCGCATAAACGTCACGTTAGTGTAGCCTATATAATGTGTAAAGTTTAGTATACTTCAATATCTTATAGTGATGGTACACGAAGAGACACACATTCGGCATGCAATGCTGTTTGAATACAAGAAGGGAAACAACGCCTTTGTAGCCACAAAGAATGTTAAAGAAGTTTATGGAAATGTTTTGAGCGTTCGTAAGTTATAGATTAGTTGTAGATTATTAATTATACATCTACTAATACATCATATTTAACCTCAATCACACAAAAATGTATCTAGAATTAAAAGGTTATGTGTAAAAAAAGCAAAACAGTAGGCCTAGCCTATAAAATAAATTTACGCTATCTACCATAAGATAGACTAGTGAAAAGAGTAAATCTTACATTATAATATTAGGTCGTCAAAAAGTTAATGTCGCGTTTTGGAACACTTCCATTAACCCCCCCCCCCCGCCGAAAAACGTACATCACTTATAATACTTAAACGAACCGCCTAAGCGTCATGTTAATGTAAGCTATATAATGTGTAAAGTTTAGTATACTCTATTTGACACGTAATGCTGTTTGAATACAAGAAGGAAAACAACGCCCCTGTAGCCACAAAGAATATCAATGAAGTTTATGGAAATGTTTTGAACGTTCGCAAGTGTCAACGATGGTTCAACAAATTTCGTTCAGGTGCCCTTAGCTTTAAAACTGTGATGGCCGGTGCCGACATGTTAGAATTGATATTGATGCTCTGAAGACTTGTTGAGTATAACCCAAGGCAACACACTCGTGAAATGGCCCTGAAATTGCATGTCTCTCATGAAGCAATACGTAAACATCTAAGTAATATGGGGAAACTCCATAAAGAAGGTGTTTGGGTGCCTCACATTCTCTCTGATCATCGTTTCCATCGCGTGAACGTTGCTTCGTCTCTTCTGGCGCGTGAACCATTTTTTGGACAGAATTGTCACCAGTGATGAAAAATGGATTCTCTTTGCGAATATTAAACGCCAAAAACAATGGTTCAGTCCTAGACAAAAACCACTTCCGATCCCCAAACCTGGACTTCATCTGCAGAAAGTGATTCTTTGCATTTGGTGGGACATCAAAGGAGTAATTCATTTCGAACTCTTCAATTTACAGCGAACTGCCAATGCAGAGAGCTATAGTCAGCAACTGGAACGTTTAAATTAAGCCCTTCATCAGAAACGCGCTTCACTCGTCAATCGGAAAGATGTTTTTCTCCTCGACAATGCACGTTCACATGTGACATGTTTGACGCAACACAAAATTGTGGAGTTTTTGTTTATCCATGTCCGGGCATGCATTGATGTGGTTTTGTGATATGTTTATCCATGTCCGGGCATGTATTGATGTGGTTTTGTGATGATGTTTATCCATGTCCGGGCATGTATTGATGTGGTTTTGTGATATGTTTATCCATGTCCGGGCATGTTTATCCATGTCCGGGCATGCACTGATGTGGGTTTATCCATGTCCGGGCATGCACTGATGTGGTTTTGTGATGATGTTTATCCATGTCCGGGCATGCATTGATGTGGTTTTGTGATATGTTTATCCATGTCCGGGCATGTATTGATGTGGTTTTGTGATATGTTTATCCATGTCCGGGCATGTATTGATGTGGTTTTGT
>NW_013668329.1:4086-5961 GCF_000517525.1 Limulus polyphemus
CATGGGCGACGAGTATACCCCTTCGTTTGCCATGGGCGACGAGTATACCAATTTTGTTGCCATGGGCGACGAGTATACCCCTTCGTTTGCCATGGGCGACGAGTATACCCATTTTGTTGCCATGGGCGACGAGTATACCCCTTCGTTTGCCATGGGCGACGAGTATACCCATTTTGAAAAACTTTATTAAAATTTTTGGCCTTATTGTCAGAAACTTTAACAAGCACTTTGAGCTCTAAATATTTATCGTAAGTCAATAGATTACCAGTTTGTTTGAAACGACGATACAATCTTGTTTACGCCTAATGATATGTAATATAAATACGGTCATCTCGCGATACTTGATTTAACAGTTTTAGTAAAAAGAAAACATAAATTATAGATCATGTTATAGTTTTCGACAAAAGCCGAATCCACATCAGATTCCTCGTGTATTCCAATCAAAATTATTCAAGGCATGAGTGAAGCTCTTAACTTGTCACGAATGGTAACAAACTTAGGTGGAATATGAGAGACAAACATGGATAAGAATAACGCATAATGATATGAGATGTTACAAATATTACATCAGAAAAAACATCACCTAAATTATAGAAATATTATTACTTGTAGACACAGCTGCACCAATTACCCTAGTAGGTTGATAAATACATGGTTTAGCATTTATAACAGACATCAAATTATTTCATTCAAAGATAAAATTATGATCGGTAATTGTTTCGATAAATTTGAAAAAATTCACATTAAAATCGCACCAAACAAACATGGATTTATCATAAGTTATCTTGTTTACTAGTAAACCAAGTGTATCCATAAAAATCGTACCAGTTTCCAGAAGATGGGCGATAAATACAATAAAAAAAAGTGGAAATTTCATTAATAGTAAAACTACACAAATCGATTTGATCAGTTACAATAACAGAGTTAATATTAAACTTATACTTTAAACCAGGCGAGAAAAATTACAATGCCACCTCCATGCCCAGAGGTTCTGCCAAAAAACACACAAAAAAACGATATTATATTTTAATAATGGGGGTGGAGGCTTTTTCATCACAACACCATGACTCAAGGTATTATATTTTAATAATGGGGGTGGAGGCTTGTCATCACAACACAATGACTCGAGGAATATTAAGACATCAGACACTAGCTCACAACAAAGAAAAAATTTAGTTAATACATCATCAATCTTATTCCCAATACTTCTGTCATTTAAGCATATCAATGTTAAGCCTATTATTCATTGCCTATCCTATTTATAGACTCCTCTTTGCTCTGTTTTAAATTTATTCTAGGTTGAAAAATAAATCTAACAATTAAGTCCGCAGGCCAAAGCTCTGGTGAAAAAATTTAGATGCTATTGATGATGACCATTCAATCTCCACACAAAAGGACATTGATCTGGTCATTCTTTCTGAACTCAGATTCTCACAATTGTTATGATTGAAATCGTTCTTTTTCAGAAATATCTCAATATCTGTCTCGGTTGTGTTTAAAGCAATATACAGTCTTTTCCTGCCGATTTTAATGTATCTTCACTATCACTCATTTTAATGGCAGTAATGACCATACGCGGTTGACGTCATTGTTTTCTTCTGTTTTGCAGCATTTACAATTTGTCCTTCAAGGTCATCTTTAACTTCATTGTCAACGGCAGAGTATGCAGGGCTCTCATGATGGATATTATCTTCGATACTAATTCTATTTAAGATTTTCTTAAGTACATTATGAGATCTGCCGTTTTGAGTAGTACTAACAGGTTGATGTTTTGTCTTAACAGCAGCACCATAAGACTCTAAACTAGGAACTTTCGGGAAACAATCTTTCAAAACACATGGGCCCGTCATGGCCAGGTAATTAGGGTGCTCGACT
>NW_013668329.1:6620-9998 GCF_000517525.1 Limulus polyphemus
TAGCTGCCTTCCCTCTAGTCTTACACTGCTAAATAGTTGAAGCAGAATTAAAACAAAAATGTGTCACACAAAGTACAAGCAAAAATTTCATTAATTATTTATTATATATATGCCTTAATTACTCATTTACTCTCCATAAGCTGCCCAGTCGCCTAGTGGCGTAGTGAGGGGGGGGTGCAGGAGTGGGCATTTGCTATCGGGTGCCAGTTTCAGGGGAGCCAAATTAACAGTTTACCCAGAATGTATCTGTTTCCATAAGACTAAGGCTGATTAAAATGTTTTGTTATGCTTGACATCAAATATTAGTATATCACCAGAAATATCATTCTTATTCACTACAAAGTCCATTCCATGGGATTAACTGCATTTCTGTTCTCTGTGACGCTATTATTTATTCGACCAGCAATTGTCTTGTCTTTCAAAGATCAGATAATCATGACAATATGGTCAGATACAATATCATGGTAGGTAGGGTTGCCATGTAAGGTTAGAAGTTAGAAAGTAAGAGTTTAAAAAAAATGTTTTGGGAAGGGGGGGGCACCAAATTATGTTTTGTTCCCTGGGCGCCAGACACCCTCTCTACGCCACTGAAGTCGCCACATGGTTTTGATGGTTTACTTTTCCATGGCTTATAGTGTGAAGATAGAATTACCCTTGTCTTTTCTTTTCGCTTGTCACTGGGAAAGTATAAAATGGCTGTTCGAATCCCTTGTCTTTTCTTTTCGCCTTGTCACTGGGAAAGTATGAAATGGCTGTTCGAATCCCTTGTCTTTTCTTTTCGCCTTGTCACTGGGAAAGTATGAAATGGCTGTTCGAATCCCTTGTCTTTTCTTTTCGCCTTGTCGTCTTGTCACTCTTCTCTACTGGTCTTTAGTTTGGTTATATTTTTGTTGTCACTGAAATTCCAACTTCTGGTTATGTAATTGTTGTGTAGTACATAGACATTTTCTGGACATAGACTGAGAAACTGTTTACAGCTAGTGTAACATCACATCTGTGTTTCTGCATGAAGTCTATTCCCACTATCCACTCTTCCTCTGTGCAAATACTCACACATTATGTTGTGCAGAAATTTTTCCCACTGTGAGGGTAGTTTCCTCTTTTTTTATGACCACTTTCTGCTCACATCAGTGTATCTATTTCCATCATCTTTGTAGGAAATATTTCACTTTTTATTACCAGATCAAACAAAAGAATCGAAGCTGTAGAACAAGTATCAATCAACATGTTGCAATAAATGTTTTTGTAGCATCTAGACTATTCTTATTCTAGGGATTTTGTCTCCTTGGTTTGTTATCAACTATTGATTCTTAACAACCTCGAATATGAAGTCCATGTTTTCCACACTTATAACAGTTTCCTTTCCCTGTTATCGTTTGGAAACAGTTTCTATTTCCTTGCGGATTTTGCCTGCTGTTCCTGGTTATATGTACATTTAAGTTGAAGTTGAAACATTTTCTGGCATGTGTGGCTTACTTCTTATATTTTAAGTTAACAGTTGTTTAATTAAATGTTTGAATTCTTCAAGACTTTCAATAGAGAAAGTTGGTGTTTTCACACTATTTCACCTGATCATCCCATAATTCCTGTATGGTGAATGCAGTTGTTTATTTGCAACTTTAATTGATTCAAATTCCGTCAACAGATGAACAGATTCCATTAAAAAAAAATTACACCTACTTTGCTTTAGCATAGTTCCAGTATCCTTATTTACTACGGCATCAGTGAATCCATCATTTTACGTAAATCAATCAAAAACAGATAATTGGGCAAGTCTTTCCATATCTTAAATAAGTTATGTTTTATCATTTTCAGAAAAATTTCGATCTCCCTTCATCTTAAAGTTGAGTTTTGATTTTTATTGTAGTTTTACCAAAAAATAAGCCTACTCCTGACAAAACATTTGTAACTATTTCTATTGTTAGGTAGGTTCCCTTGGAATATTCGGTAAAACTAATAATGTAAAGCCAAGTACAGTTAATGATTATCAAAGTGTTTTAATTCTTTGACTACCAGTACCCGTAACAAACGTTAGGCTTAACTTCACAAATAACTTATTAAATAACTTACTTGTTAAGTTTTTCATACTTACAATGCTTCTTGTATCTCTGGTACTTCGTTGAAAACACAAGCTTCACAGTTACAACGCTGAATTAATGGCTAAGTCAATTAACAATATTCTGTAAAAGAGCCTCACAAATCAGTGAATAATCAGTGACTAAGTTTACTGACTGGTTCACATTTTATATAATTCATGCTCAAATCTTATTCTGAACTTTTATGAATTTACTAGCCATTACGTCATGCCCATCACGCTACATCAGAGCTTTCACTGGTAAACATAATACAAAAAAACAACAATAAACAAACCAGTCTACAATAGTATTTTGCTATATTCAGGGCGGCAATAAAGGGAGGCTTGCTGGGTAGTTTCACCCCAGAACGTGTCTTAGCCTTCCCTGTAGCCCCCTTACCCAACGAATAATGCTGAATGTTAAAGTGGTTTCCTTCCGAAATACTGTAGTAAGTGTGCCCATAAGACATAGAGTGCAGCCCACCCACTCAAGTTTTTGTCTAGCCCACCTCAGTCCTCTCATCGGGAAGAGATTGATGGCGCTCTTCGCTATACTCTAATTCTACCCATTCAGATCGAACAGAGAAACAAAAACATATAAACATTAACCGTTAGAATTGAGTTAACTTAACACATAATTATTTCAAATTCACTTAAGAAAAGGCAATGAATAATGAGACAGTATATAATTCTAGTCCAGAAAATCTCGATAGAAATTATGGGACATCATAATAATAATACATCCTGAATACGTATTATTAACCCTCCATAAATCTTAGCGTCATCTATTGGGCAAGAAACAAAGCATTGAAAAAAACAACAACAACAACAACAAAAAAAAACATTTTTTTCCCCCCTAGATAGATATTAGGTATTTTAAAAGAAAAAAATAAACATTTTTGAATATGAAAAATACATTTTAGAAAAGTTGACATTACAGTATTACTAAAATCGTTTCTTTTAGAGATTGCTTTCATTAAAAACTAAACCCGGAAAAATAAATTATCAATAATTGCTAAGACGACCAAGAACTGTATAATTTTAAAGGCTTTACTTGAGCTTAAATGACACTATTTTTTTTGTTCTTAAGTTCATTCAATAATTTTTCTAGACAGTAGATTCTCTAGGTATGATCAGGATGAAAGCTCGATATAACGTTAGTACTTGTTAATGTAAGTAAATCCTAAGTTTCGCGGTAGTACACACCGTAACAATCCAGTTGCTGTGACGCTGTGTATCATTTGACAGGTTAGTTTAGATTATGTGTTAAAAAAAAAAAAAAAAAAAAAAAAAAAAAAAAAAAA
>NW_013668329.1:10731-14184 GCF_000517525.1 Limulus polyphemus
AACCTTCCAGGATTGGGAAGTCACTTGAACAATCCTATACAAAAACGCTACACTAAACTGTCCATCCAGCAAATACTTTTGGTGGTTTTCTTTAAATAATAAGATTCTTATTATATTTAGGACAGGTGCTCCATAATTCCAGCTAATTTCTGTTTCCTGCTGTCTGGTCAGCCCTTTCTCGTTGTTCCTTTAATCAGATTTGGATTGAAGACTCATCCTTAGAGTATTGTCTTTTGGTATATTAGTAGTTGTTGATTCTTAACAGTCTTGACAGTAATGGCTTCGTTTTCCACATCCATAACAGTTCCTTCTTTATGGTATCCTTTGTTCTTTTCAAAATATTTCAGCTGTTTCTTTCAACTTCTCTTTTTCAATACAATCTGATTCTTCTAATTGATTGCCCTTTTATTCTTGGTCTTATCTTAATTTTCTGTTTTGTTCTTCTAATTTTCTCTCTCTCTTTCTTCAGGTTTTTATATTTTCTCTATCGTTCTTCTAATTTTTCTCTTCTCTTCATAGTCTTCTTTTAAGTTTCTTCTCGTTTTTTCTTATTTTCTCTCTTTCTTCTTGATCATCTTTTAATTACTTCATCATCTCTACTAACGCTTTGATCTTGCTTCCTGATCGGGCTATTATGATTAAATTCAGTTAAAGTGCTATTATAATTTCCATTTTCACCAATATAATCCCACTTCTGACACCAGTTTTGTAACATGTTCCATCGTCGGATGGGTTCGTTTAGGTTATTTGTAAAAATAATGTCAAGTTCAGTCCACGTAACGACAACAAATGTATCTATTTTAAATATTGTTTGCTATAGTCTATGTTTACTTTGATGTAAGTTATGGGTGTAATACACTAATAACATTTAATAGAAATTTCCTTGGTTGATAACTTACGAATTAGCTAACAGAAGGACTAACTTCTTTTATTCGACCAATCTTCCCTCGATCATCATGTAATCAATCATTCACGCACTGAATACTCTTCTCTACAACTTCTGGTTCAATACTTCACTGAATTCTAAATCACTATTGAATAACTTTTCAATAACAACTTCTCATTCACTGGTGGCCCGGCATGGCTAGGTGATTAGCGTGCTCGACTCGCAACCTGAGTGTCGCAGGTTCGAATCTCCGTCACACCAAACATGCTCGCCCCTTTCAGCCGTGAGGGCGTTATAATGTGACGGTCAATACCACTATTCGATGGTAAAAGAGTAGCCTAAGAGTAGTGGGTGGTTATGTCTTCCCTCTAATCTTTCACTGCTAAATTAGAGACGGCTAGCGCAGACAGCCCTCGTGTAGCTTTGCGCGAAATCCATAACAAACAAACAAACAATCAATCACTGGTTATTCATATTAATAAACAATTTACACTTATCTAGATATTAATCGATGTCACTAGATTCTTGGCGCCATCGTGAATTTGACAGGTATTCTTGGACTACTTCCACGAGTTTACTTGATCTTAACATCATATGCTCTCTTGTTGACATCTGAATTGAAACATTGAAATAATAGTATCTTTAGGCGGAAGATAGTAATGAAAAATATGAGCCGTAACTTTGATTGAAAATCGCTCCTTGAAATATACATATATATTAAATTACTCGATTTGAGAAGTAATCCACTGTTAGCTATGTTTCTAATATTAATTATTTCCATACAAGAAATGTTCGTCTTGCATCAGGTTTTGTCCCATCCCTCCCGGGTGTACGTTGTGGATGAATAAAATCATGTGAAAACTAAAGACCCAGTTGGATGAGGAGGCTTAACAATTCTGCAGTATTATCCCCAAACCTAATATACGGATGGGATGAAAGTTATAATTAGTCATGCAGTTATTTTCCAGAGTAACGAGGACTTATGTTTATACAAGTATGATTACTAGTTCATCTAGTTTTAAGATTTATATTACTTTTTAGGTTTTCTAAAAATATGTTGATTGCTACACAATGTTGTAGTAAATCTGACTTAACTCAGATTAGAAATGATAAGAAATATACTTGAAATATTCTAAAATTAAATTACATTTACTTTTTTCATTGATGAACTTAAATGTTTGAAAACATTTCCTTGGTTTTTGAATGAACTGCTTAATTTCGAAATTAGGCAACAGAGTCATCCATTCAAATATTTAACACGACAATCAACAGAAGCATACAGATTATTGGAAAACCACGTAAGTTGTTTAGATTTTTTACATTTCATTAAAACAAAAATGTATTATACAATATCGTAAAACCAACCGGCGAAGTTTTACTCCAATAATTATTATTCAATCTAAGTTATTACTGTTATTAACTTTTAATCATTTAACTTTAAACATGCACACATATTTGCTTTAGGTTTAACAGATATTCATTGATGTTGATTTTTTTTCACTCGAGGCCAATACAACAGAAGTAGGCCACAGTGTACAGAGTTTAGGAAGACAAACTGGCTTTCCTTGTCATAAATTTTTTTCTCTTACTATTTTATCATTATGAAAAACAGGATGCGTGCTCATAAAATGTGAATTCGTGTTCCTTCTCCCTTGCTCGAATGGTACTATAAAGAAAACAACGATTTTGTACCACCCGTGTAGAAACAAAAGAACGACGTACTAGAGCCTAATGTTAGCATCGCCTGCAAAGTAGTTGGTACGTCACATGAGTTCGTGTCGATGACGCAGAAGAAGTGGAGAACAAAACAATAGAGGGCGGTACAATGCATTCGTTAAGGGCTGTGTGTATATTACAACTTTGCAGGTCGTAGTTGTAACGTCATAATGTCATTGTGTTTCTTTACAAATGAATATGAAGTAATACACAACCTAAAATAAAACCTGCATAGTTTCTAACTAGTTCAAAAAGGCATTTTCTTTTCCCAAATTCGTTTTCTTTCCCTTGTTGTGTTTGATAAAAGCGAAATGCTGAAAGTTAATCAGAAATACAATTTGTTTGGTAGACGGCTTAATAAACATTGAAAATCTTATAAGGACTCGCGTGTCGAGAATACGTTGCAACTCTTCAGATGGGAAAGTCATTTTGTCTTATAGTTATAAAGAAAGTATTCACAAACGTAAAGGGATTTCTTTCATTGATTAATTGGTTACTATCTAGGGAGGTAAAGAGACTTGTGTCTCTAGACTACTTGCTATATATCCAGTAGAGTAAGGTGACTTGTGTCTCTAGACAACTTGCTATATATCCAGTAGAGTGAGGTGACTTGTGTCTCTAGACTACTTGCTATATATCCAGTAGAGTGAGGTGACTTGCGTCTCTAGACTACTTGCTATATATCCAGTAGAGTGAGGTGACTTGCGTCTCTAGACTACTTGCTATATATCCAGTAGAGTGAGGTGACTTGCGTCTCTAGACTACTTGCTATATATCCAGTAGAGTGAGGTGACTTGCGTCTCTAGACTACTTGCTATATATCCAGTAGAGTGAGGTGACTTGCGTCTCTA
>NW_013668329.1:15184-21433 GCF_000517525.1 Limulus polyphemus
TTGTTTAGTTTATGAATCTTTAGTTGCATTAAAAAGGCTAACTCACCGTCTATATAGTCATTTGTATTTTGAGTAAATATATGTGTGTGTATGGTGAAACTGACACCAACTTTCCTAGCGATGACGTATACATACTATTAATATAGCAGAAGATTATGTAAATTTAGGAGCACATGAGATTGTACTCACGTGACCTACTCTGTGAATAAATACCGTCCGTTCACTAAGAAAGAAAGAGTCACGAAAGGGTTATTGAAGAGTATTGTTTGAATATCGTGATAGTTGTATTTATTGGAATTATGGTTTGTCTTTCTGGTTCTATTTACTAATACAATTATAAATATTTATGATAAATTATTTATTAATATTGGCGTGAAGTCGTGGTCGGGCATTTGTTTATTAAGTGTGTTGAATGTATTTCTAGGTGATATGGTAAATAAAGTGTGTTTGTGTTGTTGAACCATGAGGGTAGCGATGTGTTCTTGTTAGATCGTTATAGTAAACCACTGTTATGTTTAGTAATTAATATAAGGTGAACTAGAGATTTAATGCTGGGATTGGTAGTGAGCACGAGGTAATTGGGTGTTTAATGCTGGGATTGGTTGTGAGCACGAGGTAATTGGGTGTTTAATGCTGGGATTGGTTGTGAGCACGAGGTAATTTGGAGTTTAATGCTGGGATTGGTTGTGAGCACGAGGTAATTTGGAGTTTAATGCTGGGATTGGTTGTGAGCACGAGGTAATTTGGAGTTTAATGCTGGGATTGGTTGTGAGCACGAGGTAATTTGGAGTTTAATGCTGGGATTGGTTGTGAGCACGAGGTAATTTGGAGTTTAATGCTGGGATTGGTTGTGAGCACGAGGTAATTTGGAGTTTAATGCTGGGATTGGTTGTGAGCACGAGGTAATTTGGAGTTTAATGCTGGGATTGGTAGTGAGCACATTGTAACTTGGAGATGTTAGGTTTATGATAATCAGGAAGTGATTTAGAAATGATGATGATCGGAAGGTATTTTAGGCACGTGATGTTAAGTTTGAATTAAGCTATCAGTTGATGCACCAGATGAAGTATTCTTCTCATTAAATACTCGGATGTCTTTTCACTGCACTGTAAAGCGAAGGTAGCTTGCTGGGTGTGTTGTGATGAAAGTAATGATGTAGTATAAACGTCGTCCATCTTTGTTTGGTTAATTTAAAGATAAGACTCGTGTTGAGAGTAAACAAAGTATTAATATGCCAGAGTTACAAGGAAGTAGTAACTTAACCACCTCCAGGAAAAGTTGACTTGGGCCAAGTGTTTCAGTCAGAACTTTAATAACTAGGGAAAGTTGACTTGGGCCAAGTGTTTCAGTCAGAACTTTAATAACTAGGGAAAGTTGACTTGGGCCAGGTGTTTCAGTCAGAACTTTAATAACTAGGGAAAGTTGACTTGGGCCAGGTGTTTCAGTCAGAACTTTAATAACTAAGGAAAGTTGACTTGGGCCAGGTGTTTCAGTCAGAACTTTAATAACTAGGGAAAGTTGACTTGGGCCAGGTGTTTCAGTCAGAACTTTAATAACTAAAAAGCAACACGTTTTAGAACTAAATGTCCTATCCCTAACGTAATGGTGAAATAATAGTTTTGTCTAAACCTTTAAAGATGTTTGATCAGCATGTTTTTATTCACTTAAACAAACGCGCGAGGTAGATCAGTCTTCTTCAGGGGTTAAAAGGTTATTTAACACTACGAAACACTATCTAGCGCTTTCGCAAGGTAGATCGGTCTTCTTCGGGGGTTAAAGGGTTATTCAAGACGATGAAAGTTTGGAAAGGTTAGTTAGCCTTTCTTCGATTGTAAGAAGTTATTTTCCCCACAGAATGATTGATTGAGTTGATATTTAGAACTGATTAATTGGTTAAAGAAGAATGCACACAAAAAATGTCTACCGAAAATAAAATGAATATTATATTGATATATCAAAGAGGACACTGGTTTGACGTTTTAAACAGGCCGACAAATTTATCCACGCATAGTAGCTTTGAACTAACAGATAGAGGAAAGCTGTAAGTCAATAGTGCCCACCGCCAACTCTTGGGCTACTGTTGTCTGATGAATAGTGGGATCAGACCGTCGCTCTGACTGGGTATCCACGACCCCAACGTGCGCAACGGGTTTTCGCGGCAACGAGATGCGAACCATAAACCCTCGTATTCCCAGTCCAGGCACGCTATTCACTTGATTTTTGTTTGCTGCTAAGTTAAAATTTGATTTGTCTGTAGGGATCCCATTCCAGGATTTCACATTCGAATGGGTTCTTCGTTGATATTATTTAATAAATACACAACGATTTTAATCGCTCATGGGGGGGCACTGGGGATCGCTGTAAGATAAAGAGCAAATATTCTAGAGTTCCCTCTCAACCGGCTAAGCCCTGATTTTAAGTCGTGGGCGCTACACAATTTTAATTTCCATAGAAGGTGGAGAAACCTGGATAGAAAATGCATTAAACTTTCTGTAAGCCTAACTCAACCGGTTTGGACTTTTAGGTGATTTTGCTTGCTAGTCGTCATACGATTTTAATCGCCCCAGGGAAAATCCCGATTAAGGGGGGGGGGGTAATTACTTGGGAGATCACGCATCAGTTAGGTCCATACCTAGGAGATAAATTTGTTTATTTAAATTTTTGTTTTCCGTGAAAGACGCGGCTGTTTACGTGCATTTATTTACACGGACTATTAACATCCTTTAGTTCCGTTACTACAGTCGTGAAAAAGTTAGGCTTAAGGGATATTAGTGTAAAAACATTTATCGGACATCATTTGTTCCTAACTTGTACAACTACAGATAAAAGAAGGGAGAACGTGAACGTGCCAGTGTGACAAGCTCAATCACATAACACAAAAGCTTTGGTTTCTTTTTCCTTTTTACCTTCTTCGAAGAAGTGGCTTTTGTTTCGGAACCTGTTTGTGTTGGACAGCTCTGGCAAGCACGAGCCCTCAGGGCTAACCTGAAGTCTTTCTATTTTCCTTTTTCATTGGGTAAAGATGCGTGCGCTAATGCCACTTTGGCTCACCTCGGGGGTGGAAAGAAGGAAATAACGACGTTAAACGAATGAATTATGCTAGGTCGCGTCATATTGCTATAGTAACCGAAAACAAACCATGTAATAATGAACACGTATGTAAATCTTGCATCTTTACATCACTATTTCAAAATAATTCTTTAGAAAAAAACTAGGTTGGTTCCGCTTCATCAGAGAGATGCGTTTTTAGCACCCGGTTCGGGAGGAGGGGTGTTAAATTACAGCATTCACCCATATCTCGCCAAGTTTCTTTTGATATTGTGTAACTATGTTTTTGTGTTCTAACAAGCTAAAGTAGGCTGAAATGTATAGATGCTAGACCTCGGTAAACGTGTTCTACCTTTTTATCATTCCTTCTTTTCTGGTCAAATATTCCTTTAAAAAACTTGGGGTATTCAGACTGTGCCGAGAGTCGAGCAGAAAAAAAGAAATAAAATAAAAAAATCTCGTCCAAAGAGAATAGTTTTTTACTGACAGAAGCTTCTTTGTGCACGTGAGATGCTAGAGCTGATTTAACGGAACCTTTAGGTAGTTTGTAGGGTTGCTCGGCTGCGTCTATTGTGTTTTAGGTCTACCAATATAATACTAGCACAGCGAAAGCTTATACAAAAGCCCTATTGTTCCCAGTCTATTGTACTGGATCGCCGGCCTTTTCTTTGCCGGTCCTGTTCAGCTTCACATATTTGCATCAGTGCAGTGGGCATACGAACAATCGCATGTATACGGCGTGTTGAGAGCAGAACAACGTATTTCGCAGTAACCAGCCAACAGTCGTGAGTGGGAAGGGAATTCTGCTTGTGGTCTTGTCGATTTATGTTACTTCTATTTCAGCCTATTGATCTGTGAAGTAGTTCTGGTTATTTTACATTAAATAACCTAATGACCCCATAGGACACAGGTCACTAACGGTAATATTAGTTTCAAACTGCAACATCTTGTAGTCACCTGATGACCTTGTGAAGAAACCAGGAATTACCAATATTAGCTTCAATCTGTGTTACTGCAACATCTTGTGGTCACCTGATGACCTTGTGAAGAAACTAGGAATTACCAATAGTAGCTTCAAACTGTGTTACTGCAACATCTTGTGGTCACCTGATGGCCTTGTGAAGAAACCAGGAATTACCAGTATTAGCTTCAAACTGTGTTACTGCAACATCTTGTGTTCAGGGGATGACCTTGTGAAGAAACTAGGAATTACCAATAGTAGCTTCAAACTGTGTTACTGCAACATCTTGTGGTCACCTGATGACCTTGTGAAGAAACCAGGAATTACCAATATTAGCTTCAATCTGTGTTACTGCAACATCTTGTAGTCAGGGGATGACCTTGTGAAGAAACCAGGAATCATCAATAGTAGCTTCAAACTGTGTTACTGTAACATCTTGTGGTCACCTGATGACCTTGTGAAGAAACTAGGAATTACCAGTATTAGCTTCAAACTGTGTTACTGCAACATCTTGTAGTCAGGGGATGACCTTGTGAAGAAACCAGGAATTACCAGTATTAGCTTCAAACTGTGTTACTGCAACATCTTGTGGTCAGGGGATGACCTTGTGAAGAAACTAGGAATTACCAATATTAGCTTCAAACTGTGTTACTGCAACATCTTGTGGTCAGGTGATGATCTTGTGAAGAAAGCGCACTATAAGGCAAATAAGCTTAGAATTGAGTGATCAACTTGTGAGCGCGTGAATTGCGCACGTACTACATGATAAATGTCACTAGGATTTATTACACAGACGTTTGTTGCTCGTTCTAACAGGTAGGTGGCTTTGCATTTAAAGCACTGCAACATTAAACACTTAGTTAACAGAAAAACTAGCATTTTCGATAACTACTTTAATCAAAATATTTATAATTGCTATTATTCTCGATAATTTGTAGTAACGTGTGTTTAATACAATTATAGATTTGATATTTGATACTATTTTGTAGAGAATTTGATTATAAGACACGAAATGGCTTCTGTAGTATATGCAATTTTTGGATATCCATCCCTAAGTCTTAAAGTTTGGCATTTAAGGCACAATATCACCTATGGCACGCACATTATTTTGAGCTTAGAATATATGGCACAATGTGCCACTCGCAATCCGTTATGACACAAAAATTTGGCGTGTTAAACATTCTGACACGGGACACAATATGGCGTAGTAAAAATTCCGGTATGTGACACAGAAGGTGTATTAAACTTTCTCATGTGCAACGCAGAATATAAGGTATTCAAAACTCTGGCATGTGACACAATATAATATGTAAAACACTGGCATCTGAAAACGGTATTACAGATTGTTTTTTAAACTTAGGCTTGTCATCCGACGGACAATATTGTGGATAGTCTTGAAAACGTAGACTTGGGATCAGGCAGACAGTATTGTGGGTAGTTTTGAAAACGTAGACTTGGGATCTGGCAGACAGTATTGTGGGTAGTTTTGAAAACGTAGACTTGGGATCTGGCAGACAGTATTGTGGGTAGTTTTGAAAACGTAGACTTGGGATCTGGCAGACAGTATTGTGGGTAGTTTTGAAAACGTGGAATTTCAATCCGATAGACAATAGTTTGGAGAGAGTTTTGAAAATTTGTGTTTTGGATCTGACAGTAGTGTAGATTGAGTTTTGATTAGTTGTACTATTTGCAAACAGAGGTCTCTCGATTGTGAAAACGCACACAAGTAGTATTTACCAAGAGCAGATCGTTGATTGTTCAGAGCATTATGCAAGAGGCAAATTAAATATGTTTTCTGTTTGTTATTTGTATTATTTTAGATATAAATCAGTATTTTAATAAATATGCTCGGCTTTGTTCTTAAACAATCTGCTTCCCTCTTTAAAAAAGTTATTAAACCCAATTTCATGTTTAGTAGATTGTTTTAGTAATAATTCTGGAAACACGATGGTACCAGTTCACTGACTTTTATCGATTTACATTTTAATGTATCTTTGCAGGATAAGCGTTATCGCTAGCGCCATCTTTGTACACGTATTTGAAATCTTGTACTAAATACCCTATAATTAGTTTTTGTGTTAAACACAATCCTATGCGATGCCAATCTCTAGGTATCTTTATCAAAATTTCTATTTATTATGGTCTAACTTTTTTAATCAACAATACATGTTACGTCTGGTGAGGAAGGCTTATGGTACAGTCTTAGGATATATATATATATATATATATATATACATCTG
>NW_013668329.1:21984-30545 GCF_000517525.1 Limulus polyphemus
TATATATACCAAGAACGTGTAATAAATTAAACTCCAGTAAAGTAAAATTAGAATATATACAGTTACGTGGTTAAAGTAACGCATTGTTCACCATTGTTTTACCTAAAAAACATTTACTTGTTTCCTTATTTTAGTTATGTGTTGAAATTTTCGCTGTTCGCTGGTATAATGGATTTAAGCTCCTAAGTTTGACCCCCCCCCCAATTATAGTTAAGGTTCACGAAGTAAAATTGGAACAATACTTAGTTACAACATTAACTAGGTGAAAACTGGAACAGTATCTAGTTACAACGTTAACTAGGTGAAAACTGGAACAGTATCTAGTTACAACGTTAACTAGGTGAAAAGTGGAACAGTATCTAGTTACAACATTCGTCCTGTATAAACACCACCCGTTTAAGGTTAGTCTTCACTATGAATACCGTAATTTCTTCAGAATATCCATAAGAGCTGAGCAATCCTTCAAGTCAAGAACTAAAAAGGATTATCGGTTTCGAAGTTATACTTAGTCAGACATTTTTATTAATATATCGTTAGATTTATTGTAAATTGTTTAAAAAACAAAGATCGTAATAACTTTGATATATTTATTAAGATTGTGCTCTCATTAACGATCAGCTGAAAGAAACTCGGATGGAAAACATATTTAGTTTATTAAATTTTGGTTGGTGCGAAGAGTTGAGTAATAAATCAAATTACTGTCTGAACAACGGGGACATTGAGTTGAGTAATAAATCAAATTATTGTCTGAACAACGGGGACATTGAGTTGAGTAATAAATCAAATTATTGACAGTAATTTGATTTATTACTCAACTCAATGTCCCCGTTGTTCAGACTTGAACAACGGGGACATTGAGTTGAGTAATAAATCAAATTACTGTCTGAACAGCGGGGACATTGAGTAATAAATCAAATTACTGTCTGAACAGCGGGGACATTGAGTAATAAATCAAATTACTGTCTGAATAGCGGGGACATTGAGTAATAAATCAAATTATTGTCTGAACAGCGGGGACATTGAGTTGAGTAATAAATCAAATTACTGTCTGAACAGCGGGGACATTGAGTTGAGTAATAAATCAAATTACTGTCTGAACAGCGGGGACATTGAGTTGAGTAATAAATCAAATTACTGTCTGAACAGCGGGGACATGCCAAAATTATCAGCCAGTCCTAATGCTTCTAGTTCTATTCTTTTTTGTTGTTGTTGTATTTTTCAGAATTTCTCATAAAACTACACTATCTGCGTTTAGCCGTTCCTAATTTTTGATCTAACTGATTATGGTGAAAGCAGGTAGTCAGCAGTACCCACCGCCAACTCATGGTTACACATGACTGACAAATAGAAGGATTTAACCGTCAATCGGGTATAGACCCGCAGCTCCTAATTGCGGATCGCGTTTTTACGGCAAAGGGCCGCGACCATGCACCATCAGATTATTAGTGTAGGCCCGGGTTTGTATATAGATGATTTGGCGATCAAGTTATGTTTTTGCTGAAAAGAATGATGATTAGGTAATGTATCTTGTTATGAGGACATAAAATAGCAACCTGGCTATCGAAATGAAAATGGTTGTATTATTACCCAGTCAACAAATCAGGGAGACATTTTAAGGTGGGATGATTTCCAAACTAAAGTTCTTGTACTTAAACAAAAAAATTGAATATTGATTTTAACTCCTTGAAAAATCGAATATCTGAATTGCTCACCAGCGTGGCCGAATTCACACTTGTATCCATGCTATGAAGGAGTAAAACCCACTCAAAACATGGTAGTGGCCGTACATGTTCCACAATACAAGATCTAGGTCCTCGGCTCTATAAACCATCTTCTCCACGGTTTTCTCGAGTTTTGTAATTACAGATGGGGAAGGAAGGCTCAATGGTGGCAAAGTGCGATACCTGCTTTAACATGAACTCTTCTTTTGTTTGTTTACAAGAGGAACACAGTACAGCCAACCATCTAAGCTATGCATCTTCTTGACCAAGCACTACTAAGGGGTGAGTTGTTGTTGTTTTATTTGGGGGGGGGGGAGTAAAACGTGGGTTTTTGAAGTTAACAGATTGATCACTTTATTAGAATACACTTTTTTCTATTCTAGCTTTAACCCTTTGACTGTAGCTATTTTAAACGCGCGCGAAATTTTTGCGAGCCGTAGACTGTATTACAGCACACTCGTATTCAACTGCCAGAGGTGGACCGTACCCTATAGGGCGAATCGGCAGTCAATGGGTTAACCCACCCAATACTCGGTCTCATTGAGTCGCAGAGAGATGTTATATGCGATTACTAGCTAACATTAAACTATCATAGCTAACTTTGGTTGTACTGTGAGTTTAACGCCCTATTTTCTAATCTCTCACACTTCAAGGTAGTTACTGACTGTTAACGAACTTGCTCTACGGGCTGTATAATTGCATTATATGAATTAGAGCATTACGCAAAAGTACATCAATGATTCGTTACTCTGTTATTACAGTCCATTTCAGTAAATGTTTACAGCTACTGTTAAGCCTAGAAATACCCCATTGTTCGAATAAAAGTAGGATTTGTAAATAAAACGCTCTATTTAGTAGGTTCTGTGTGCCTGCAGTGAGGCCTAACTAGAGAAAGCTCTAGTTCTTATTTGTCAGAGGTACGAATTTCTCAACGTTCGTTTACAGTAGTCTAAACTTTAAAATGGTTGTTAAGAGAGCGTAACGAGTAAGTCATAGTAACGGCAACACGCCCCATAAACAAAAATTCTGTGCTTATGTAATATAAAGATTATCTTAAAATATACTTTTCGTTATGTGCTTTGAAATCTTATCTTACATCTCTTTAGTCATTTCCTACCTAGCCGTCGCTAAATGTGAACTGGTAAAGTAGAGGGAAGGGAGATAGTCAACAACACTCACCGCCAACTTTTGGGCTTATCTCCTCTGACCGAATAATACACTATAATGCTCGAAAGTAACAGCAGGTGGTGTTTGTATGAGGAAACATCTCAAAACAAAAACATACGGCTTTAACCTAAGCCAAATACATGATAATGCTTTAAAATGACAGTAGATGGTGTTTGTATATTGAAACACCTTAACAAACATACTGCATTAACCTAAACTTTACACATTATAATGCAATAAAATAACGGCAGGTGGCGGTACATGCTCTTGCATAAAGGTGAAAGTGTGTATTTTTCAATGGGATGTTAGTTAGCACGTGTGTAAGCAGACATCCTTAACTGTATTACTACTTGAAACTTTAGCGGTCAACATAGCTTGGCCAATTCTATAGATAATTATAAACCAATGTATAAAAATCGTGACTTTCGACTGATTATCACCACCTTCAGCAGGAAGGTTTCGAGTTTTCACAGCATTTCTACTGTAACTCATTCAAAACTTAGTGGCAGAGATTGAAAAAGGTATGGATAGTTAGGAGTGGGGGGAGGGAGTATTGAGTCTCGTCTCGTGTATTGCTGTAACTATGATGCAACAAGAGTAGTAATATTGTTTCCACGATCTCTCTCTCTTTCTCTCTCTCTCTCTACATATATATGTTTATTTACATATAAAGCAGAAGTGTCGTATGTGTGTCAGCGTTTCACGTGTACCTTTACGGCCCCCTGGAGATTGTCATACGGGATCGAAGCACGATCTCACCCCCTCCCCCATTTAACAAACTTTGAAGGTAAGCGTTCGGATCTAGTAACCCTTTATGTCAGCTAATGTAATTTCAAATTGTTTGATAAACAGTTCTCTATTTGATAAAAACAATTTGAAAAAATCAGTTTAATAGCTTTTGTTGAGCTTAGTTTCGTGTTATATGGGTGACAATGTTTAAAAACAAACAACCTGTATATCTAATTGTTGTTAATGAAATACGTTCTTATGTGCAAAGTTTTAAAGGCAGCTTATATATATATATATATATATCTTTGTTCTATATGTAATAAACACTTGTATTTCAGGTAAGTTTTTTTTACTGCCAGATACATTGCTTAAATATTGTTATAACGACGTTACAAGACTTTTACATGTACCTTCTTCAGGTAAAAATTAATATTTCAAAGAGCAAGTGCAGATCGCTGTGAAGTATTTGAGTTTTAGGAATATTTCCACCAGATGTAGCTGTCTGTTCCGGTTACAAAAGTACCAAATATTATATATGTATGTTTTTAACTATAAAATCGAGTTGGTTAGTCAGAGTTAAACACCCCTTTGTGACTTGAGGTTATAAACTATAAAACCATGTTGGGTAGTCAGACGTAAACATCCCATTGTGACTGACTTGAGGTTATAAACTATAAAACCGAGTTGGGTAGTCAGAGTTAAACATTCCTTTGTGACTTGAGGTTATAAACTATACAACTGTATTGGGTAGTCAGAGTTAAACATCCTTTCGTGATTTGAGGTCATAACAACACCTTAGGTAGTGAGAGTTAAATATTCTTTCGTGACTTGAGGTCATAACAACACCTTAGGTAGTGAGAGTTAAATATTCTTTCGTGACTTGAGGTCATAACAACACTTTAGGTAGTGAGAGTTAAACATCCTTTAGTGATTTGAGGTTATAACAACACTTTAGGTAGTGAGAGTTAAACATCCTTTAGTGACTTGAGGTTATAACAACACTTTAGGTAGTGAGAGTTAAACATCCTTTAGTGACTTGAGGTCATAACAAAACCGTAGGTAGTGAGACCTCAAGTCACTAAAGGATGTTTAACTACTACCTAAAGTGTTGTTATAACCTCAAGTCACCAACAGATGTTTAACTCTCACTACCTAAAGTGTTGTTATGGAGAGTTAAATATTCTTTCGTGACTTGAGGTTATAACAACACCTTAGGTAGTCTGTGTAGTATCTTACAGTTTTTAATGTATCGCTATCAAACTGTATATATTCGAGCATTACGTTTAATATTATCTGATGTGATAGTGATAAATACTATATCGGAGTTTTTAAAGATACTAACCTCTGTTTATAAGCTCGTGCTGAGCAGTCAGCATGCTGCAGATATTTTGTTTTACAGCTTATATTGCAGTATGTACATCGATAGGTGGTTCTGTGCCACTCCTCTGTAGGCTGGTTGGGGCCCTTGTTTTTGAAGTCAGGTCCCTTACTCTTAGACCTTATCCCTAACTGAGAAGGAGTGCTGGATCTCGCACCCTGCTGCGTTGTTATTGACGAAGGCATTGTTCAACCTTTCTGTGCACTTGGCCTTTGTTTAAAGGAGCGAGGTTAGAAGTGAGGGGGGAGGGAATTAGTATGGCGTCAAAATTCCTTGAAGTATAGTTGTTAGACGAGGTAACTTATGGACAGTTATGTATGGGTGAAGTAAAAGCATATTTCACCGTATAATTACCTTCATTGACAGGCCAGGTAACTCTAACCTCGGGGTCAAAGTTCGACTCCACGTTCGTACACACTAATTTGCTGTACAAGTGCGTCACGGCAGGATCAGCTCCCGGTGGGTGGTTGTAGTAGTGTTAAAAAATGTGTTTCGACAGGCGTGAAACAAGTCATTTGAGCGATTCTGAAACGTTTCATTTATTATGTTCATTTGGTAATAATGGACATATCATTATGGTAAATGTGGTGTCACAGCAAGACTTATAAGGAACCTTTTGATAATTTATAACACTCGATAAGGAGAGACAAAAATATGTAACATACAACATTCCCAGTTAGAAGAAGAAGCATGTGATAAATAATAATAAAAAACCGTTGCTTAAATCTTTATAAAATTGATAATCGAAACATATTTTTTCATACAAGTTATCATTCTAATTTTAATACCTAAATACGATTGATTTAAAACAAAGTTTGTTAGGCACGTCAATTTAAAATAATAAACCTGACTTATAATATCTCAAGACAAATTTTGTAGCTTGCAATGCATTGCAAAATTAGCGGGAACGTGAAAATAATAATATAGTCAAGAGTGTGACTACATAGCATGGACATAATTTGACACAAAACAATGTGAATAAAAGTAAGCATTTAACAAAATACAATTTGTGTAGAAGTAAATAATGTGACTATCATAGTGTCGGTAGACTCTATATGTAGGGATGGCCAATAGACACAATAGAAATATGCGCGCTAAAGCATCAACAATGATAGATGATTACCACTCACTTTCATTTGTTTTTGTACGCAAAAAACCCAAGAACAAGGCAAGAAACCATCGCTAAGATACCAAACCAGAAAGTGTCCACCCCACCAAATTGTTTACCCATCTTTCATCTTCTTGTTTCAGTGAAGATAACTCTACAATTACTTTATCACTAACGTCAGTTTAAACCTAAATCAACTAGATATGTTTCTGGGTAGTGCACGATGTTATCGCTTAGTCGTAATAAATAGTAGTAATTTGAAAAATATCATAATTCTAGTGTAAATGATGTTATCATTACCCCTTGAATTTAGCTTTCTCACAGAAATCTGGCGGTCCTTTCAAAAGCTTAAGTACAGGGTGAAACGGGAATTACCATCTAATAATAGATGAATATCACGTGACTGTAACATATAAAATACTCAGTGTTTGGTACAGTATACAATCGGTGTCTTTAGGAAGCCAATCCCTTTATTATGTGTGAAGTGAAGGAGTAAAAAAAAAAAATCAATACACATAATATTAAATCCTATTACACATTCATAGAATACACTAACTTTCAGTCAGGGGAGGGTGGAAACGTCACAAAAAAAATGTTTGAATTTATTTGGCACTGCCATTCTTACGTCATTTTATATTTACAATTTTTTTATTACTTGTTTATCTAGTAGTAATTCTGTAATGACGATTTATCATAACTTTTACCGAGTTGACTTTGAATGCTGTAGGAACACAGCTACAAAAATTAGCATATAACCCAGAAAATGTCGGTTTATGATGCGCGCTTAGTCTAAAACTGTTGTTTTGGTTATACACTCAAGTAAACCAAAAAAAAAAAAGGTAAATTTTGAACTGTATTTAGGTTCATTATTAAACATTCCTATATAAAATTCACTGTTTAGTATAGATATGAATTAAAAATATATTTGTTTAGACTTGGTGTATATGTTCAGCAGTGCTTTTGTTTGTACATTTGTGTTTTTAGCGCAAAGCTACACAATGGGCTATCTGTGCTTTGTACATTGCGAGGAATCGAACACTGGACTTTAGTGTTATAATCCTGTGAACTTGCCACTCACCCACCAGGAGACTCAGTAACTAGTTTTCTATACGCGAAGTTTAATTAATGTTTTTTTTTGTTGTTTTTTTTACGCAATACGACCAAATATTCGTTACAATCTAATAGCTTGTTTTGATAAAATACAGATCGATAAGAAATCTTGAAGAGTGACACACAACTTTCAACTTATAACGGGTCTACTATAAAAATGATCTTGCTTATAACGGGTCTACTATAAAAATGATCTTGCTTATAACGGGTCTACTATAAAAATGATCTTGCTTATAACGGGTCTACTATAAAAATGATCTTGCTTATAACGGGTCTACTATAAAAACGATCTTGCTTATAACTGGTCTACTATAAAAACGACTTTGCATGACCCCAATAACCATTGGTACACAACTACACAAACATTATGGCTTCATACTATTTTCGCCTCCTAGTGGCACAGCGGTATGTATGCGGACTTATACCGCTAGAAACCGGGTTTCGATACCCGTGGTGGGCAGAGCACAGATAGCCCTTTGTGTAGCTTTGTGCTTAATAACAAACAACAACAACAACAACATCATCATACTGCATTGAAGAAGTTAATATTTATTTTGACCGAATATTTTTAAACTTTATAACTTGTAACAACGAGAACCTGGTGTGGTTCATATATTTTAGGTTATACAGATCCTTTATTTAGGCCTAGCATGACCTGGAGGTTAGGGCACTCGAGTTGCAATATGCAGGTCTATATCTAATCCCGTTAATGAACATTTTCGACCTTTTAGCCGTGTGGGTGTTATAACATGACGGTGAGTTCCACTATTAATTGATTAAGAAAACCCCAAGAGTTGGCGGCGGGTGATGTTGACTTGCTGCCTTCCATCTAGTCTATCAATTATCGAGTAGCTTTGCGCGAAATTCAACAAAACAAACAACATATTTTATTAGTGTTAATTCTTCTATCACCAAACTCTTTGTATAGCCAGCCTTGTTTGATGGTGGTTTTAGAGTCGATGACTGGAACTTAGTCGCTCTAGGTTCCAGTCATCGACTCTAAAACCTACAACCTATCGTCATCAAGAAGCGCAACGCAAACACCGTGAACGACTAAGTTCCAGTCATCAACTCTAAAACCACCAACCTATCGTCATCAAGAAGCGCAACGCAAACACCGTGTTCGTTCACGGTGTTTGCGTTGCGCTTCTTGATGACGATAGGTTGTCGGTTTTAGAGTCGATGACTGGAACTTAGTCGTTTGCGTTGCGCTTCTTGATGACGATAGGTTGTCAGTTTTAGAGTCGATGACTGGGACTTAGTCGTTCACGGTGTTTGCGTTGCGCTTCTTGATGGTTTGTTTGTTTGTTATGGATTTCGCGAAAAGCTACACGAGGGTTATCTACGC
>NW_013668329.1:31095-35061 GCF_000517525.1 Limulus polyphemus
GTCGTTCACGGTGTTTGCTTTGCGCTTCTTAATGACGATAGGTTGTCCGTTTTAGAGTCGATGACTGGAACTTAGTTGTTCACGGTGTTTGCGTTGCGCTTCTTGATGACGATAGGTTGGTGGTTTTAGAGTCGATGACTGGAACTTAGTCGTTCACGGTGTTTGCTTTGCGCTTCTTAATGACGATAGGTTGTCCGTTTTAGAGTCGATGACTGGAACTTAGTTGTTCACATAATTATACAAGTAATATCAAAATAGCAAAAAAATAAGTATGATGTAGGGATGGCAATGCTAGAAAAGTACAGAAACAAGGTATAGATGAATCCACAAAACCATACAAAAAATCACTACATAAGTAGCCAGTAAGTACTGAGTCAATCTTACTAGCTTATGGTTATTAGCCACTGTAAGATTGTATAGCACTATTTAGTTTAAATGCTTGTATTCAAACCTGAATTCACGCAACAAACAGGAATTCGACATTTAATTATTCTTGGAA
The DNA here is from genome assembly GCF_000517525.1 of Limulus polyphemus. NCBI lineage: Eukaryota > Metazoa > Arthropoda > Merostomata > Xiphosura > Limulidae > Limulus > Limulus polyphemus. The sequence goes on from NW_013668329.1 coordinate 31,595, forward strand.
AGTATTTGGCTACTTATGTAGTGATTTGTTTTGTGTATTCATCTCTACCATGTTCCTGTAGTTTTTGACATTGCAAGCCCTACATCATACTTAATTCCTGCAGTTTTTTTATTATTACTTGTTCAACGTTCAAATAACTTGATACATTACAGTTTGGATAGAAGTAAACAATGTGCAACGTTTGTGTTTGAGAAAAGATCAGCTTTGTGGTTCGTCAATACCCACTGGTGGTTCGTCGCTATTCACTTGTGGTTCGTCAATACCCACTGGTGGTTCGTCGCTATTCACAGGTGGTTCGTCAATACCCACTGGTGGTTCGTCGCTATTCACTGGTGGTTCGTCAATACCCACTTGTGGTTCGTCGCTATTCACTGGTGGTTCGTCAGTACTTACGACATCTTTGCACAGTGTTTGTTAGGTTATGGATTTTCTCGCACATCTACTCAAGGGCTGTCTGCGATTACCTTCCTTAAGTTTGAATTGATAGACTAGATGGAAAGCAGATCCCTAATAGCGATCACCGCCAACTCTTCGACTACTCTTGTTTGAAAGAATAGCAGAATTTGACCATTGCATTTATAATGCTTGAATGACCACAAAATGCGAAGCACGATTTTTTTGTTTGTTTGGCAGTAGCAAACTATGTACTCGCAGATCCAATGTCCGGTACGCTAACCAGTGGGCCACGCTCGGCCCTTTGCACATTGTCGTTAGAATATAAATCAATCTACGCAAGTACAGGTTGCATAACAATAGAACTAAAATATTGATAAACTATGTTGTTTTATAGCATTACGTCCCAGTTTAAACCACCTACGGTTTTTGTTAATTTCATCGTATCTAGATAAACAAGGATCTTAAAGTACGCTTCTGTATGGGTTAAATTTTTTTATGTTTACCTCGCTTTCCGCTAAAATGAATTAATCTACATTACTACCAACTTCCAGGTGGCGCTGTGAAACATCGAAAAACAGCAGTCCACGTTTCAAGTAAAAGAGCTCAGTAGAAGCAGTGGCTTGACCAAAACCATTCAACAGCTACACAGAAGAAAACATTGTTGTTATTTTATTTTGTTTTTCGAAACACTTAGCGTCATTTATTTTATTGCAGGTTTTCCATGCGTTGTGTTTTATGTTGTCCTGTGATGTGATTTTTTTCAGATTTTTGGCTGTTGTTTGGTTACAGCAATTTGCAAAACACTAAATTAATGTTTAAGACAGGAAAGTCTTTTCAGCGTGAAGTTTGAACATTTTTCTTTATCATTATAAACATTTATTAAAATGTTCATTTTTCTTCAAAGCTTGACTAATAATTGCGTTCTGAATCACGCAAACTCTACTATTGCCTCATGCTGTTTTTGTCTGAGGCACCAGGTATTCTTGTCACTTCCGCTGTTTTCTGTGGTTCGTTCTATTATTTCCCTTAAATATGGTTAACACAGCATCGTTCCTCTTCTTTTGTTAAGTAGCCATGAATGGCTATTTTCGATATTCGTTTTTTTTATCTCTCTGCTATTGTATTTTACAACCTAAAATCTCTTTGTCTAGATTTGTTCCAGAGCTTTACTAGTTTAAGTAGCACAGATATTGACAATGGCGGTAAGTGTTCCGTAAGAAAGGCGGGCTTGCAAGAGATGTAGATGTTCGTCTAAATCCAAGTTCTTTGATAAATATAGTAAAAGAAGAATAGAAACTTCTGGGTAAAAAAAAAAAAATCCATTTAAGATACGATCTTGGCACTGCGCTTTATCCAACCTGTCCATTGAATGGTGTATGAAGACTAGCCATATGTGAATGCTAACATAGGAACAGTCTCACCAGAGAAGGTAGGTGTGGAGTCATTGTGTATTTTTTGACAATTGTTGCCACGATCCAAGCCTATTATTATGTGAAATAACAGTCCTGGTAAATCGATTGAAGAGGATCGCGAGTTAAGCTGGTCTAATTGAGTGATAAACCTTTACGTTTCTCTTCTTTGTAAACCTAAAAACTTTAATTATTACTTTTACTCGTATTCTTTCCCTGATTTATCGTACGTATACTGAAGTATTTATGGTGGATGAGAAAATAAGCAGAATGTTAAAATTATTAAGAAGCTATATTTAGTCTAGTTGTTTTGCCATTCGCGCGCGCGCACACAAAACACAAACAAAAAAACTGGTTATCGAATGAAAGTTCATTGTTTGTTGTTAAGCATAAAGCTACATGATTGGCTACCTGTGCTCTGCCCACAGCAGATATCAAAACCCGAATTTTAGCGTCATAAGCCGTAAGACTTGCCGCTGGGAAGTTACCAAATTAAAAAATTTAACATCATCAACTCTGGACAATCAAAAACAGAAAAATGGCTAATGATAACTAAGTGTTTTAATGTTTCTTCTGGCGGGTTTAATCTCTGTTCGACCAGAAGGTTTGATATCATAGAACTTTCGAAATGAACTGATCTATAGAAGCATACACGTGAATCACAGGAAAATCAATATCACATAACATTAATATATTAAGATTAGAGGAAGTTTACTGATGATTTGAAACGTTGCTTGTGTACTGAAGGACTAGATGATAGTTCTTAACAAAACTGTTATGCAATTAGTCTTTGGTTGATGTTGAAATTCTAATTATTTCATCAATGTATCGTCTGTATAAAACAGGTTCGTTGTGTTCTATGTGGCCTACAATCATGGCGAATCATGTCGCTGATTGAGGTAGAACCTCAATCTTCAAGACCATCATCATTATTATTTACAGTATATAAGGAGTTAATGTCCATTGTGGATAGTAGTGGATTACAAGTAAATAGGGAAATTTCATTAAACAGCTATGATGCTATCTTTGACATAGGTTGGAAAGGTATGTACTAAAGATTTCATGATTTTTTCTGAAGCTAAAGATTAACTCTGTAGGACAATTACATGTTGAAACTATAGTTCTTCCAGGGTTTCCAGGCTTGTGTATCTTAGGTGGGATGTACAACAAGGGTGTTCTTCTGTTGTTAAGTCTCTTCCATCTAGTGGGAGTTGTTCTTTGCAGTTTAAAATACTATTCACTATTAGAGAGTTGTTGTTCTTTCTCTGCTATATACAGGTTATTATGTTATACGATTATAGTACCATCTTGGTCTGCGGCTTTGATGACAATGTCATCTCTATCTTTAAGTTCTTCGAGTTATTTTTTTTCATCTATAGCAATGTTGTATTAAAATGTGCGTTTGCTAAAGAAAGTTATCTTGTTGATTTCTTCTTGACATTTGTCGATAAAGTACTAGAAAGTTTCCTTTGCTAGGTATCCAGGTGTTGTAGTGTTAAAGTACTAGAAAGTTTCCTTTGCTAGGTATCCAGGTGTTGTAGTGTTAAAGTACTAGAAAGTTTCCTTTGCTAGGTATCCAGGTGTTGTAGTGTTAAAGTACTAGAAAGTTTCCTTGGCTAGGTATCCAGGTGTTGTAGTGTTAAAGTACTAGAAAGTTTCCTT
>NW_013668329.1:35672-39084 GCF_000517525.1 Limulus polyphemus
ATGTTTGAGGATGAAGTCTGGTCTAAGCGACGGAAATGTTTGAGGATGAAGTTTGGTCTAAGCGACGGAAATGTTTGAGGATGAAGTTTGGTCTAAGCGACGGACAAATTGTGCAACATTTCTTTTGATGTTGAAGACATCAGCATGAAGATGAGTAGGAACAGACTTAAGGCCTTTGGTCAAGACCAATCTTTCATCGTCTGATAGTGGAAGGTCAGAAAGGATTGTAATGACCTGATAGAAGGAGTTTCTGCGCGATTGATGTTCTTTGTGGCTGATTGCTGTCCAGATGGTATGTTTTAGAAATAGTTGAATGTTTGTTCGATATTATTTTCAAAATATATTTTTAGTTGTGCGTGTGGTACAAATGGAGCGTAAAAATGACTCATGATGTTTGGTAAGTTTCTGAACTTGTGGGATTTTACGTTATTTAATTTGAAAACAATTTTCGTTTAGTTCCCGGATTTTCATGTGTATTGAGCGTGTCGTCTCTTCATCAGTCATTTCATATAAACGACGTTTCATAGCAAAGGTCTTGAGGTACAAGATCACATTACTTGACGAAAGAGAGCAGAGAATGACGTAGTAAGTTTTTGGAACGATGAGTAAGTCTCTTAGTGATAAACCTAAGAAGGTCATGGGTCATGAAGGTTAAACACAGGTGGATCAAGTTTTAGTAGAAATCTTTTAGGAATAATTCGATTTAAAAAATGACGTAACTACAGCACCTCGTTTCGACAAAGTGGTTGCGAAACGTTTTATGACCAAAGAAAAAAGATAGCATGAGAATGGAAACCGTGCTTACTGTTGTTTTGGTGTTTAAGGATTGTCATGTTGTAGTCGTTGTTCATATTGATGAAAATCAGGTCACTGATATACCATGCCCCCCCCTCCCATTTCCCTTCAATTCCAGAACTTGTTCTATTAACATGGGACAGACATGGCCAGGTGTTTAGGGCGCTCGACTCGCAAACTGAGGGTCGCAGGTTTGAATCCCCGTCACAACGAACATACTCACCCTTTCAGTCGTGGGGGGCTTTAGGATGCGACGGTCAATCCCCCTATTCTATCACTGCTAAATTATGGACGACTAGCGCAGATAACCCTCTTGTAAACAAACAATCAATTAACATATTTCTATATCTATAAATCTGTATCGATGTATTTTCATTGTGTATATTTTATTTTTACATTACTAAACAATATATTTTAGCGATACGGTATCATTTCTGAAGATAGGGGGACAATGCTTTGCTTGTTTATTGAATTTCGCGTAAAGCTACTTGACGGCTATCTGCACTAAGTGTCCCTAATCATAAAGTGATAGACTAGAGGGAAGGGATGTAGTCAATATCACTTACCACCGTCTCTTGGGCTACTGTTTACCAACAGAGAGTGGGATTGGCTATCAAATTATAACGTTCCGTCGGCTGAAAGGGCAAGCATGTTAGGGGACAGGATTCCCACAGATTGTGAGTCAGGTGCCCTAACCACCCTAGACAGTGCCATCTGGTGATGATCTACATAATGTTAATCACTTTTCCTGTTGGTGATGTTCTTGTGTGCATCGAACCATGTAAGGAAACGTGTGTCTGTAAAAGAAACACTATTGATCACAACCCAACTCGTTGTATCAATTGTTTTAATAGCATCGTTATCCCTCTTCACCCTACAAGTTAGCTAAATTGATGCAACAGTGACGGGTATATCTGGAGGGAGAGGATTGGGGCAATAAAGTAGTGAGTGAAACAGAAATAGTACGTGGAAGTGATAAATTAATAGCAAGGAACGATTAAGAGTAAAATAATGGGTGACGATGACAGACACAACAACAGTTTATGGGATCATTAGTTATTCAGGCTACACGGATTTGGGGAAAAATGCTCAATTAAATTTTAGGGCACGAAGTTTTCAACTGTTTCTTTTTTTTAGCTAAACCAAAGAGTAACTTTGTAAAGTTTTATACACCTAGAAACCAGTAGTAGTTGCATGTTTTCATACTTTCTTACTGGGTAAGCTGTGAACTTGGCTTATCGAGCAAGATGAGTTTCAGTGGAATATTTAGATTGATCAGAATTTGGCGGGAAACCTAAAGCAACCCAACGCTTGCAGCCAAGCGCAAATGGTTCTAACCTACGCCTTTTTTATCACACCTGTAACGCTGATTTCCCCCCATTCTTTAGCAAGGTTGTTTGGTTGGCTATGATGTACGTCACGTGATTAAAACCAGTTAAAGCAACGGTACGAGTTCAAGGTCTCGAGTTGTACACACGGTGGTTTGATAACGTCTAGCTTCTGGCATATTTTATGAAGTGTATATCGTTACTAACCCATAACACTCGTTCGTATGAATGGGTTTTACTGAAACATACATGTGCATGACGTATTTGTGATTTTTATAATAGGCCTAAAGATAAAATTCTAATCTTAGCCATCAAGGTTAGCAGTCATTCACCGATTCTTGTAAATCGTAAAATTTAAAAAAAAAAGGTATATATATTCGTAACCTTTTTCAAAATTGATAATGTTGTCATCAATTCTATTTTAGGGCGGAGGTTTTTGGTTAATTCACTAAAGGAAGAATACTGTTGCGTCTCCGTTCGTTAGTTAATTTTCCGTAAAAATTCTTACCGAAGAAACTTTACCGATACAAGACCTTTCTTAAATAAAAATTGGTTTATTCTTTCTGAATACAACTTTGCGATACACTTAATTTCAACAGTCGCTCTATAACAAACGCTATAATTCACAACGACGTCTCACGTGCCCAACAAAATTCTCTCTGTCCGCAGTTCAATAACTCAATACGTTATTGCCGTCACGTTGTGACCGTCTTATATATAAAAGAATACCGAGATCTAGTAAACTCCCGATATTTCAGGAAGGTTCGAGAAGGAAGCGGCGTGATACAAGCGTCACGTGACCTCCGCTGACGCAACAATACAAAGTTCAGTTCATTTAATAACGAAAACAGTTTATTTCTTCGTCCAGAAAGTGTACACTTGGATGGTTACATCAACTAAATATCTGGCTACGTACTTTTTTTACAATTTGACACTTACGTAATATCTTGTCTAGGTAATCTTCATAATTTGACACCTAATATCGAACTAGGTATACTTTTTACAATTTGAGATTTGCCTAATAGCAGGCTAGTGTTCTTTTCACAATTCCATACTTACTTTTATACTATATAGTAATTGTCAAATTGTAAAAAAGAAGTACCTAGACTGATTAGGTAAGTGTTAAATTGTAAAGAAAAAAACGATTTACTTGAACTGACGACAGCCATAGCTTCAGAAATAACGGTAAACAAAAGTAAAAAAAAAAAAAAAACCACTAAGTAAACTAAGTAATAGATAATAATAAGTAACGTATAAGTAAACTAAAAAACTAAAAAAAACTAAAAAAA
>NW_013668329.1:39131-43227 GCF_000517525.1 Limulus polyphemus
TAACTGTCGTGGGCAGTTTTTGTTTTTCATTTAGAAGCTTATTATATATATATTTGGCTAGAGGGAGCCATGATGAACATGTAGCGATGAACTAACAAACAGGCCGACTCAGCAAACAATCAACAATCTCTTTTAGTTTAGCCTAACTCGTTTATTGTATGAAATACGAGTTAGGCTAAACTAAAAAGATTGTTGATTGTTTGCTGAGTCGGGCTGTTTGTTAGTTCATCGCTACATGTCATCATGGCTCCCTCTAGCCAAATATATATATAATAAGCTTCTAAATGAAAAACAAAAACTGCCCACGACAGTTATTTGGCTAGTTCACCTCTTGAAGAATCTTGATTTGAAGAAAATGGATTATGAGATATAAATCCATCTATAATAGGCCCAGTGGCTAGGGCGCTCGACTCGCAATCTCAGGATCGCGGGTTCGAATCTTTGTCACACCAAGCATGCTCTCCCTTTCAGCTGTAGGGGCGTTATAATGTGACGGTCAATCCCACTATTCGTTGGTAAATGAGTAGCCCAAGGCGGTGGGTGGTGATGACTAGCTGCCTTCCCTCTAGTCTTACACTGCTAAATTAGGAACGGCTAGTGCATACAGCTCTCTTGTAGCTTTGCGCGAAATTCAAAACAAACAAACCGTCTATAATAATGTAACAATAAGTAAATTTATTAGCTAGAATAATACATCAAGTTCTAAGTCATAAACCCGAGTACAGAAATGTAAAAGTAATGTTGCGTATCTGCTTGTTTGTTAATTTCCGGTAGAAATTCTTTCCGAAGGAACTTCAGCGATACAAGTCCCTTCTTGATTAACCCAATTTATTCTTTTCGATACAAACTTTTAATGCACAGTAATTTGACAATCGGTACGTTTCTCGTCACTTTAAACCTAACTACTTTTATAATACACGCTATAAATTACAGCGATTCGAAATCTCGATAACTTCGCTTTCTACGAGTGCAAAACACTATCTCGAAACAGAATAGTAAATTACCCGGAACTCTCTTCATTCAATCCCGCAGGCTTTCTCTGCCAGGCTTATATACTAAAAAAGAGGGCGTCTCGAACAAACTCGGTCTTCCCCGATATTTTATGATCATTCGAGAAATTCATCACATGTCACCAGCGACACGTGACTTCCGCTGTCGTAACAATAAGTAAAGTTAAGAACGCAGGTAGTCAATTCTGTACCTTAGCACTAAAGCCTCCCCCCTCCATCAAAATCTTCATCTCTCTAGACCTTAGTTGATCACTCCTGAAAGAACCCTACTTATCCAAGAGCTGAATATTTTTACTCACGTCACACTAGTTTATATACCTGGGAAATCGATGCGTCATGTCTCTTTTTGTTGTTTCGAATATTCGCACAAAATTATACAAGTACTACGTGCATTAGCCCTCTCTAACTGTGAACTGATAGACTAGAGGGAAGGCAGCTAGTCAACAGCACCCCCCCCCCCCCGCCAACTCTTTAGCTACTTTAATAGAATAGTTTGACTTGAAAGTTACTCTTATAACGCATACACGGCCCAAAAGAGCGGAGCGCGTTTTTGCGGCAACGGAGAATCACACCTAGCCTTAGAGATGTATTTTGTTGTAGCATAACACAAAGTTCTTAATCTCACGTGTAAATAATATGACAATCAACTGATTCTATAGTATACTAGTTGTTTGTAGCTGTGGCTTAGAAATTATGGTTGATTTAAAACGTATAAGTACTATTATTATTCAGTTATGTACCAAACAGTGTTAAAAAAGTAGGTCTAATTAGTTATAAAACTGTACATCTCTTTATCTCTGGAAACTGTTAATTTAAATGTTTTTCATTTTCTCGTCTCTCAAATTTACCATAAAAGGCTAATCTTGACCTAGATATTATCTTACCTTTAAGCATGGTCATATGGTGGACACTGACAACAAGATGTGAAACATACACGCCTCAGAATACAATAATCGCGCCACCTTTAACCTTTGTTTGATTATGTAGAATCATATCGAAAACAATGAGATCAAAATTTTCAAAACAAATGATGTTAACCGCCATCCTTGGAATGAACCACATATTCCTCATTGTGATACGCGTCATTTGAAGAAACTTTGTACACAGCAAAGGTCTAGCGATTTGAACTTCAAAACGATGTTTGTTTTTGAAAGCTACATGAGGACTATCAGCGCTAGCCGTCCCTAATTTAGCAGTGTAAGACTAGAGGGAAGGCAGCTAGTCATCTCCACCCACTGCCAACTCTTGGGGTACATTTTTACGAACGATTAGAGGGATTGACTGTAACATAATAATGCCCCCACGGCTAAAATGGCAAGCATGTTTGGTGGGACGGGGATTCGAATCCACGACCAGGGTTTATCAGGGCGGCTGGACTACGACAAACACATTAGTGGTCGAAGCGTTGTTTATATTATCAATTACTTGAACAACAACTCTTATGGAGTGAACTAACTTACGTAAGGTTTTAGTTTGGTTGGTTGAAAGTAAAAACCACATTGGATTATCTGCTGTGTCCACCGCGGGGAATCGAACCCCATATTTTAGCGTTGCAAGTTCGTGAACTTATTGTTGCCCTATCGGGGGATCCAAATTAAGTAATTTCTGATGTTAATTTTTTTTTATTATAAGTTTTCATAATAGCCACTAGATGGCGAAAACTATTCAATCGTTTTTAATTTAAAATGTAAAGCGTGTTATTTATAGACATTTTGGTTTTTACTTTTCTTCATCCTTCCATTTTCCCCCACTTTACCAGTTTTTGTACGTTACCAGACTATTTAATTTTTGAAAAAAAAATCATTTTGTTATTTATATAAACTTATTAAACTGCTGGAAAAGTTTATTAAAAATATTTATTGCCTCTGAATCTGGCTCTCTCATGAGTTTGGCACCCTGCCGAGACTTTTTCAATGGAGACCAAAAAGTGGGAGAAAAATAAACTATGCCGCTTGAGTTCACGGTGAAAGAAGAACATAATATATTGATTAACGATAGCTTTTGTTACTTGAAATGGAAACATATGTGAATTTTACCTTCATTTATTTACACCAAAATATGTTCTGGAGCATATGTATGTGTAACAAAACATAACATTACAGATTTTGTTAACGTCACACTATTCTGATATTTTAAAAACGATAATTCAATGTTTATAATAATTATATTATAATAAACGTAATCTCTTGGACTACTGAAACCACGAACACAAATATTGAAATATTTTGTCTCTCGGTAACGCTAAGTCTGAGGGCTTATAACGCTAAAAATCGGTTTTCCATACAGGCGGTGGGCAAAACACTGAGACAGTCCGTTGGGTTGCTTTGCGCATAACAACAACATACAAACACAATTATATCTATTATTTTTTAGCCGGTAAGTGGCGCCACCTAGTAGGACGTATGAAATTTAAAAACGTGACTTGTATGTCAGTAGAATACAATGATTGTACAGAATATTTTGGATTCAAATATTTTCTTTGTTTCTTATGGGAGTTTCGTATACATAATACGATATACGTGCAGTAGTATGAGAAACAACAGTAATATTATTTATCAACAGTGTAATTTACCAACAATGATATGAGAAACACTCGTAATATTACATACCTTGAGTGGTGTGAGAAATAGTAACAGTATTGTATATCAACTGTGTTATGAGAAAATGTGCCAATGTTGCATATTGTGGGAAAGACCCACAATATAATAAACCATCAATTGTGTGAGTAACGCCCATAGTTTTATCTGCCAACAAGGATGTGAAAGACACTGTATTTATCTATAAAATTATGAGAAACACCTATGTAATATATCACAATGGTCAGGCGTATCGTACAGAGCCGCTATAGACAATCAGATTTACTTCACACAGATCCGGTATAAACGATCAGACGAACCATACAGAGCCAGCATAAACGATCAGACTTACTTCACACAGATCCGGTATAAATGATCAGACGAACCATACAGAGCCAGCATAAACGATCAGACGAACCATACAGAGCCAGCATAAACGACCAGACTTACTGCACACAGATCCGGTATAAATGATCAGACGAACTATACAGAGCCAGCATAAACGATCAG
>NW_013668329.1:43566-46042 GCF_000517525.1 Limulus polyphemus
GATCAGACTTACTGTACACAGATCCGGTATAAATGATCAGACGAACCATACAGAGCGAGCATAAACGATCAGACTTACTGCACACAGATCCGGTATAAACGATCAGACGAACCATACAGAGCAAGCATAAACGATCAGACTTACTGCACACAGATCCGGTATAAACGATCAGACGAACCATACAGAGCAAGCATAAACGATCAGACTTACTGCACACAGATCCGGTATAAACGATCAGACGAACCATACAGAGCCAGCATAAACGATCAGACTTACTGCACACAGATCAGATATAAATGATCAGACTTACTGTACACAGATCCGGTATAAATGATCATACGTATACAGACTCGGCATAAGCGATATGACTTATTACACACAGATCCGGTATAAATGATCAGACTTATTACACACAGATCCGGCATACGTACCATAATGATATGCTATACATAATAATAAAGTAGAAAGATTACCATTGTTAGAATTATGAGTCGTTCTAAACCATGGTTGATGAATTATGGACTATAGTATAGGTAAATCTGGTCGTATAACCAGTCGGAACGTTGAGACAAGTTGTACTGACTGTCTTGTTTGTTTCGGATATAAAGCTACCCAAGAGCTACTATCTATAGAAACCATCTCTCTTATTTAACGGGTAGACAAGAGGGAAAGTAAAAATCATAAATAATATTCAACGTTAAACTCCTCAGGAGTCGTAACGTCGAAATATGTCGAGTCGTCAAAATTTTGAAGGCCATAGATAGGCCTAAATAAAATTGTGTACCAGTTTAACGTTGAATATTATTTATGATTTTAACTTTACACAAAAGTGCCAAAATACTATAAGAGGGAAGGTAACTAGTTTCGCTCGGTCCGGTTCGGACCGGTTTCATAAGCTAGGTTAAGTAATCAAAGTACATAGAAAAAAATTAGGTGATCAAACGCACCACATAGAACACATTAGATGTATATGATAAACCAGATGATCAGGTAGACTACATAGGATGTATTAAATTAATAGAAATGGTAAATAGGTCACGTTAAGTATGTACACAGAATACAGTTACAATCGAAGTTTGATGATCAGGTAAACTGTATAGATGAATATTAATATGTAGAAACCCTACTTAGATCACTTTAAACGATCAGACAGATTAAATAGATTACGTTAAGTGACAAAATAATGTACACGTCAGGTTAGACGTTCAAAATAGATATCTTATTTTAGTATTTGGATTATAGAGTATCTTAGGCCACAACTGAACTAAACGGTCAACGCTGGATTATAGGGCCACACGCAACGCAACGATTTAAACTTAATCGTTCCTAATTTAGAACGTCTGATCATTCGGAAAGTAACTCTCAGCTGAATAAGATTGACTGTCACTTTTATAACACACCCACAGCTTAAAGTGCGGAGTGCGTGCTGCGACACATTACAGACTCGAACCTTGGACTTCCCGTCTGTGGACCTGCATACCAACCACTTGCTACGCCCAACCCAGGTATTTTAGAAATGAAATAAACAGGGAAATAAACTCGTTTTCAGTGACAAAGTTGTAAGATATCTCAAGTACAGTTGTTAAAAAGAAAATATCTCGTTCGAAATATTCGCCATTGCCCAATACAAAAATAAAAATATCAACATAAAAAATTTAGAAAAAGGAGAACACTGTTAAATCGAATGTATCCAATATGATTCATTTTTCTTAAATTTCCAGATAATCAACAATTCAACATTTCTAATGATGATATAAAGAATAAAGTTGTTGATTAAGTTCTCTCTTGGGAATTAATGAGATTTGTTAAGACTACTATAAAGTTGTTGGTTACATTTCTTTCTTGGGAATTAATGAGATTTGTTAAGACTACTATAAATTTGTTGGTTACATTTTTTTCTTGGGAATTAATGAGATTTGTTAAGACTACTATAAATTTGTTGGTTACATTTTTTTCTTGGGAATTAATGAGATTTGTTAAGACTACTATAAATTTGTTGGTTACATTTTTTTCTTGGGAATTAATGAGATTTGTTAAGACTACTATAAATTTGTTGGTTACATTTTTTTCTTGGGAATTAATGAGATTTGTTAAGACTACTATAAATTTGTTGGTTACATTTTTTTCTTGGGAATTAATGAGATTTGTTAAGACTACTATAAATTTGTTGGTTACATTTTTTCTTGGAAATGAATTAATTTGGACTGGGTTTAAATATCACATTTCAGAACATTATGATCACACTTTTAAATAATCCTTACACATAATATTGAACGACATTGGATTAGAGATATGTTATTTTTTGTAGAATTAAAAATAAACAGGATTTAGATTAAAAAGAACAATTAACTACGTACACTACGCTATATATCATAGCCCCCCCCCTTCCTTTCCCTCCTGTCGCTCGATGGTGGCCCGGCATGGCCAGGTGGTTTAGGGCGCTCGACACGAAATCTTAGGGTCGCGGGTTTCGAAT
>NW_013668329.1:47042-49269 GCF_000517525.1 Limulus polyphemus
GGCTAGCGCAGATAGCCCTCGTGTAGCTTTGCGCGAAATTCAAAAACAATAAATAAACGTTTGATGGTAAATTGGGTTTAAGTCACGGGTTGGGGGAGGAGCAATGCATGTTTGTATTTTTGCACCTTAAAGAAAGCAAAGAAAAAAAAACATAACGATTTCAATTACAGAGTGAATCATTATCAAGTGAACTGTAATGCCTGAAACAAGAATGTTTGAACATAATTTCTAAAAGTCCAGTGAAGGAAAGAAAGTGAACAGTAACGCCTGAGACGAGAATGTTTGAACATAGGTTTTAAAAGTCCAGTGAAGGAAAGAAAGTGACCAGTAACGCCTGAGACAAGGATGTTTGAACATAGGTTCTAAAAGTCCAGTGAAGGAAATAAAGTGAACAGTAACGCCTGAGACGAGAATGTTTGAACATAGGTTCTAAAAGTCCAGTGAAGGAAATAAAGTGAACAGTAACGCCTGAGACGAGAATGTTTGAACATAGGTTCTAAAAGTCCAGTGAAGGAAAGAAACAGTAACGCCTGAGACAAGAATATTTAGAACTAGTAATAAACCTGGCCATCTGGATTGCCAATTAAATACACTTTTCTGACGTATTTAATTATAAATATTAGAGTACATTGTTTCATTTGTTGGGTACACTTGGTGTTAACGATATTTTCGGCCATAATCCCAATAATATCTCACAAGGTTCGGCCAGCTTAGGTGATCTATATTAGTCCGATGTACATATCCCGAGCTAACTATACAAAACAAGCTTTATCCTGAATGTATCCCTTGTGGCCTAGCGGTAAGTCAGATGGTATATAACGCTAAATATTGAATTTCTATAGCCCATTGTGTAGCTTTGTGCTTACCCGCAAAGTTTATGCTGTAGTTATAATAATAGAAAATAAAATTAATAATAAACAAAATTAGATATTTTAAACATTCTAAGTCGGGCATTTAAATAAAGTGAGTATAAGGATATAATAGTGTTTTTACATTAATGTCACACAGCTGTTGATGGCATTTTTAGTTTAGTGTATTTAGTTGTTTTTTGTTTGTTTTCTCACCACTAAATATTCATATAGTAAAGTCAAACTGCTATAAGAAATAATACAATTATTATGAAAAATTGAACTTAATTTATATTTCTCGATGGGTTCTGATAGATAGTTGCGCCTCCTAATAGCGAAACCTATCATACTTTAGCCTATTTTTGTCAACAAATTGTAAATTACGTAAACAATGGAAAACGTTGTACATGACTACTTTTGCGTGACACGTTGATTCATCTGTATTGATTTTAATGTAATCTGTTTTATTTTCGAAATATAATATATCTCAAACAAAGAATAACCTTTATTTGCATCTTGCTACCATGATTTTAACTCCAATACACTGAGAGTAATTGGTATTTTGAAACAAATTCCAAGTGTGGGTCTTGTTTTCATCATACTCCATACAGTTACCTGTATATCACAGAGGGATTACTACTCTACACAGACTCAGCCGCGGACGGTGATTGGTAGTCTAAACCTAGGATATTGTGGGTTTCAGCAGTTAGGCTTTATTCTTCACCAGTTATTTTTGATTTTCTAGCATTTACACGCGTTTCAAAGATAATTGGTGAAATGGGATAACCCCGCCCCTTTTTCTTTCTATCCAAAGCTAAAGGAACTTTCTGTGGCTGTTCGACAGAATCCTATGTCGATTTGAATTCTAGTGAGTATACAGTCTGTTTCGTGGGCTGACAAATAAACGTGCTTTATGTGTAGTTTCTCTGTGTTCTTGAAGCTGTTTATGATTGCTTCTTCGAACGTTTCATGCATACTCTTTGTTTACATGCTAGATCTTTCTAAGTTATGATTTCGATTACTTTTTAATATCATGCATTCGTGTTGCGACTTTATTATCCTAAATAAATGAAACATTTGAGAAAAAAAAACCAACAAAGAAACCGTTTCCATAGCAATCGAACTGACATTATCTCCAGTCACGATCGAGAAGAGGGAAACTAGCGCACGGCAGTTTTAGTGGAAAAGCCTGTTGTTTGATGTTTGTAATGTGGGGCTTCTTCTTCAATAACTACCAAAACAACAACATTTGAAAAATTATATCAAATGTAATTTGAATATTAAAGGCATTGCTGGCCCGGCAAGGCTAGGTGGTTAAGGCAGTCGACTCGCAATCTGAGGGTCGCGGGTTCGAATCCCTCTCACACCAAACATGCTCG
>NW_013668329.1:49303-50302 GCF_000517525.1 Limulus polyphemus
GTTATAATGTGACGGTCAATACCACTATTCGTTGGTAAAAGAGTAGCCCAAGAGTTGGCGGTGGGTGGTGATGACTAGCTGCCCTCCCTGTAGTCTTACACTGCTAAATTAGGGACGGCTAGCGCAGATAGCCCTCGTGTAGCTTTGCGCGAAATTCAAAAACAAACAAACAAAAACGTTGCTTTCGTAACAAGTTTACTTCGTGGAGTGCTAAGTGGAGTTTCCACACAAAGCCCTCTGCTTTTCTTCTGGCTCCCCAAGCAACCCTCCATACTCCTCCTGGCTCTCTATGTAGACCTCCATACTCTTCATATGCCTCGTTGCTTCATACACAACCTTCTATACTCTTCCCGTCTTCCCACAAACCCTTCTATACTCCTCTGGTTCAACACACAATCCTCTATAATCCCCCCCTAGTTTCGCATGCTCCACCCAAAGTTTTAGATTGTGTGAATTCGTGTGGTCCATCTTCGGGATTATTGTTAAATTTATGTATTTCTAGCTGCTGGTTGAGCTCTAGTTTGGCAGTAATACCAAAGCGTTGCGTAATTTGGTTTGTTTTGTTTTGGATATCCGCGTAAAGCTACACAGGGCTATCTACGCAAACCGTTCATAATTTTGTACTGCTGGACTAAAGAGAATGTAGCTGCTCAACAACACCCACCACTCTGGTACTGATGTAAACTAATAGTGGGATTTGACCGTTTCTCTTATAACACACCCACAGCCCCAAAGTACGAAAAGCGATTTTAATTTATTTATTTTTTTTTGTGGTAAAGACGCGAACCATGACCCTCGGATCCACAGCCTGGAGCGCTAACTACTTGGCACGCTTAACCATGACCCTCGGATCCACAGCCTGGAGCGCTAACTACTTGGCACGCTTAACCATGACCCTCGGATCCACAGCCTGGAGCGCTAACTACTTGGCACGCTTAACCATGACCCTCGGATCCATAGCCTGGAGCGCTAACTACTTGGCACGCTTAACCATGACCC
>NW_013668329.1:51106-52602 GCF_000517525.1 Limulus polyphemus
CAACACCCAATACCTTAATATCATCTGCAGATTTAAGTTATTTATTGACCATATCCTTATCTATGTCATTGATGTAGCTCAAAAAGAGCAAAGGTCCTAAGACTGAGCCCTGAGGTACCCCACTTGTGCATTAATCCAGTTTGACTGAACTCAATTTATAACAACCCCCTGCTTTCTTCTATCCAATTAGCTAACTTATCCCCACACCTATAGATAAATATTTTATGTGACACCTTTTCAAAGGCTTTCTGAAAATCCAGATATGCCAAATATACACCCTTGCCCCTACTTACATAAGCGGTAACCTTTCCAAAGAATGCCAAAAGATTTGTAAGGCAATATTTTCCCTTTAACCATGTTGACTGTCCAAAAAACTTCTGAACTTTGTTTAATGATTTTGCGAAGCATCTTTTATCCGATTTTCCAAAACATTTTCCACAGCGCAATTACTGGGACAATGTTATTATCTCCTTCCAAAATAGGAGTGATATTAGTTAATTTCTAATTCTTTGGCCACTGCCCACTATTCAAGGACTTCCAAAAATTAGTAGCAAGTGGCTCACATATTCAATTTTTAACCTCCTTCAAAACACATAGGGAAATATCTGGCTCAGGAGCCTTATCATTTTTTAAACTTCCCAATTTTTTTTTAATCAGCTCAGAATTAATGAAATCACCTAGTTCAACTTTGTTTCCATCTATCAACTGTTCAAGATGGGGACTACTGCTTAAATCTTCATTTGTAAAAAACTGAAGATAAAGCAGAATTTAATAACCCAGTCATCTCATAATCATCAGATATGAGCCTGCCTTTATCATCCATCAAGGGTCCTACCCCCATTCTAACATTTTGTTTACCCTTAATGTACTTAAATTCTTACTGTTAATTTTTACATTTTCAGCCAGCTTTTTCTCGTACACCGTTTTTGATGTTCTAATTTCTTGTATAACCAACTTTCTTGATCTTCTATAATCTTTTGAATTTCCCATCATACCAGTCAATTTAAATTGATTAAATTTATGTGCTTTTCTCTGATTTTATCTCTTAAACTCTCTGTGAGCCCACCTGGTTTTTATTTACATATACCTTTTTCTTTCTATAAGGAATATGTTTATCTTGAATATTTAAAACTTTATCCTTAAACATTTTCCACATCTGATCATTGTCTTCAAATAACTCGGCTGCTTAATACACAACAGATAATTTTTCTTTCTATAAGGAATATGTTTATCTTGAATATTTAAAACTTTATCCTTAAACATTTTCCATATCTGATCATTGTCTTCAAATAACTCATCTGCTTAATACACAACAGATAATTCTTGTCACATTCCTTCAAATTTTTTTTTTGAAATTTGTAACCAAAATATCATTATTTCTGACCTCTGTATGCAGAAAAACATCAAATCTAATAGATCAATGACCACTTGCACCCAGATGTTCCCCAATTTCCACCAGCTCAATCATTTCTGCATTTGAAGTTAACAATAAGTCT
>NW_013668329.1:53391-62744 GCF_000517525.1 Limulus polyphemus
CTATAAATCACAGCGACTCGCAATCTCGATAAATTTGCTCTCTACGAGTGCAAAACACACACTTTACGGCTCACTAACACATAACTTACCGTAGCTACTGTTCGATTTTCCATCCATTTAATCCCGCTGGCTTTTCTCGCCAGGCTTATATACTAACAAAGAGGCGTCTCGATCACACTCGAGCTTCCCCGATAATTCGAGAAACTCAGTCACGCATGCGCTATCAGCGTCACGTGACTTCCGCTGTCGTAACAGTACTTTATCTCTATTAAATAATCTGTAACCCTGTATTTCAAATAAAATTCTGTCATCAAAATCATCTATATTTAACCATGTTTCAGTTATTCCTATTATATCAAAATCCCCCATTCCTACCAGTGCCTTAAGGTTCTAATTTATTTCTTATACATCAAGCATTACAATAGTAACAATTAAGCCTATCCTTAGAACTACTTCTATATTTATTTCCTATGCTAAACTTTTGTTTACATCTTATTTTTTGTGCATTTAGTTTTACCTGGCTCTCACTCTAGTCCTAGTTTAAATCTTCCCTTACAGATGAGTTAATAGCCCTTGCAAACAAGCCAGACCTTCTCCTATTGAATTGATTTTACAACCAGCCTATCTGCTCATCCTTACATCTTAACCTAAACCTAGTATTTAGCCCTAGTGATCTACTCATAATTTCATCCCCACAATTAATTCTCGGGAAAATCCCTGACAGAATTAAGTTATGGCCCCTTTCTTTAAATGTCTTTATCAACCTCTTGTCCTTATTAATTAGCTCCTATGGCCTATCTTTCCCTACATCATTTGCTCCTACGTGCACAACAAAAACTGCACCATTGCTAGCCTCATTTACTATATCTCCTGCCCTGTCAGTTATATTCCCTACCTGCATAATCTAATTCTTTTTCCTCTGTTTACCTCACAGATTATCCTTTCTATATACCTTGTCAAAGAATCACCTTCTCTGACCCTTTTGTTTTCCTTCTCCCCAATAGTTCCTCGTCTGCAGGAGCCAAGGGCTGAAATTTGTTGCTCAATAGAACAGGCTTATTACAATTAAATCCACTACTTTTAGCCGTAATAGTACTATTTTTAACTTTTTGAAAGTCATTGTTAGCTGATGTATCCCTGACATTTAATGGCTTAAGCTCCTCTTGACATCCTGTTGCCATTTCCCACAATCACACTTCTCTTTACCTACTGCCTCTACTTTAATTATGATAGCCTCCAACTTATCCTCTAACCTACAAACTATATATAAAAATTGCACATCTTCACTACTAGTACTAGCTTCCTTAAAAGTACATACCTGTCCCGAGTTCCCAAATAAAACCCACCCTTTGCACCCATCACACCTAACAAACTGTGAAAGCTTAACTCTAACACTAATCTTAACCATTGTATTTGTAGCCTGGAAATAAATATTCAGTACTAAATATAAATACCGGTACCCTATTGCCAACACTGTTAAGCCTAACATTTCATAATCAAATATATCATATTTTATCACTACTTTATGTTCACACTAAAATTATTAAATTTATCTTTAATTTTATAAAAGTAACAAATAACTAGTCTATCCTTCATTTGATGTTTACGTAATACTAATATTAATAGTAATAATACAATGTATTTCTCCTCATTTATAACCTACCTATAAACGGAATTTAAACTAATCGATTTAGACTTAAGTCAAGTAAACAATATGATCCCTAAAACATGAACAGACAATTAACCAGTCTGTAGCTTTTATTTGTTTAATAAAACGATGTACTTAATCTGTTTTACGATTTACCAGTTAGATGAATTACAGCTAAGCCTAAAAGTACCGTTATACGTTCTAAGCCTAATCAATCGTTGTACATACATGCTGCAATGTGTGGATTTGACGTATGATAACATGTTTACATACATGCTGGGAGGTGTGGTTTTGACGTATGATAGCTTGTTTACATACATGCTGGGAGATGTTGTTTTGATTTGTGAAAACATTTTGATATACACGCTCGTCACTAAGTTCGGCAACTTCTCTATACTGCATTATTCTGGCTAATCCTATTATACAGTTTACAATTAGCGGCTCATAAAATGGCTGAGTTTTTTTTTTTCAAATACAAACTTTTAGCTTATAACTTTGTCATCTCTTGACCGATTTTAGATCTAATTACAGTTTTGGACTCAGGAGGTCAAACCCCTTCGATTGATTTATTTGACCACACCCAATGTTTCATAGATTAATTTAGTTTAATCCTGCCTAAAAGAATTTCAATTTGAGGGTAGGGTAGTAGAGATCCTTATGGATAATAAAATCGAATCGGGTAATCGCGCGCCCCACGCTTAGTATTGCTGGCGCACAAAAATATAGCTAATCAAAAGGAAACAAAGGTCCTATATATTAATTTACTCTAATCCTGCCTGTTACGTATTACAATTTCGAATGGCCTGAAATCGAGCTAAATGATAATTTAAATTTAGTAGTTAAATATATGCTGATATATTTCCAGTTTATGATATTTGCCAACAAGATTGATGTACATATTTTCTTTTTTAATACAAATATGTTTTGATATACAAACAACCACACAATTTACAATAACAGTTATTACAAATAGTTATTACACACAATGATTTATATAAATTTTTTTTACAAATTTACAAGCAATATAAAGTCCTCTTTCTAGTCTGGAACTTCCTGGATATCTTATCGACGGTTCACGATGAGCGAGTTAATTACGAGTTGATGTAGGTACGATTCGCTTAACGGGGAGCTAGCTAGCTTTGTCCTTTGTTATTCACCAGCCCCATACGCCGAGTTTTTCACGATGAAGTTATATAATATTTTCGTAAAAATACTAATGTCCAGTTGAATCCACTGAAGTTAAATGATTTGTAATGTTCGAACTCTGTAAATGTTTCTGGTCAAATATCTGAAGTTTTCCGATTAATAAGCACTAATCACAGTTATAGTTATAGCTTCTGAAGTTTGTAGCACATTGACTATAACAAACTAATAATAATAAATACTATTTTTTTGTGCGTCGCGTTGCCTATATTTATAGGCGTGCAGAGAGTTTCTCGAAAATTCAGATTACGTAACAATACTGACACGCTGCACTAGAGTTTACATACACACGTATATTGTTGATTTTTACACTGGATAATCTTCTACAACTTTAGAGAATAGGCGGGAGTTTACATATTTAACAGTATACTTTACGTTCATTTCTAAATATAAACTTAATTTAAACAAACGTTAGTATTAAAATAAGTATATAATAATTAATCCGTCACATGCCTAAAAGAATTTCAAGTGCCGCGGCTATTGAGGATTTCCTCGTGTTTCTATTTTCAGCTAGGTTTTTTTACGAATATGTAAATACATAGTACTTATATGTAAATAAGAGTTTGTTTATTGGTCAGCTGTGTGGATCTTATGAACAGGCAATAAATGAGATATTATGTATTGGTCTGTGTGTATATTACTTGTAATGAGATCTAGAAAATCGGATTTCGTGCGTTGATCAGTTTTTCTACCACAGCAATTGACATTCATATGCTTTATAAGTAATGACGTCAATATTTTTAATTAATTTTGAACATTATTTTACATTTGTTGTTTACTTAGTTTATGTACTTTGGACTAGCCAACGTGGAGAGTAGTTACTGAAATTACGACTGAAATATATTTCATTATAGGTTTCGGTTTTTTTGCGTATTTATTTACGATATACATGATTAACTTCTTTAGTTGGCTTCTTTAATTTGCAAACTACGTTTTGGTGCTTATCTATATAGTCAGTTCATTTTTGATCCTAATAACAATCCTAGAGAAGACAAATGCACCCCTGATCCTGATAACGATCTTAGAGAGGACAAATATTCCATTGATCCTAATAACAATTCCAGGTATGTCAGATATGCTCTCGATCCTAATAAAATTTTGTTTCTTAGCAGCATCTATTTTCAGTCAGTGTTGTTTTAACTAATCATAAAATATTTTGTGGTTCTCTTTATTTTTATATTTCATATAAGTAATACATGTCATATGCTATTATAGCTGTATAGTTAGTATTATAATGAGCAGTTTCATAATTTAACGAATATTCTAATATGAAGCCCCCCAGCTTAACAACAAACAAACAAATCTAATATCAAACAGTTTCATGTATTAACCCTTATTTGACTTGAACTGTGACCTCCTCTCTTCTCACGGGCCCGGCATGGCCAAGTGGTTAGGGAGCTCGACTCGTAATCTGCGGGTTCGAATCCCCGTCCCGCCAAACATGCTCGCCCTTTCAGCCGTAAGGGCATTATAATGTGACGGTCAATCCCACTAATCGTAGGTAAAAAAGTACCCCAAGAGTTAGCGGTGGGTGGTGATGACTAGCTGCCTTCTCTCTAGTCTTACACTGCTAAATTAGGGACGGCTAGCGCAGTTATCCCTCGTGTAGCTTTGCGCGAAATTAAAAAAGAAACAAACTCTCTTCTCACGTGTGTTGGGGGGGGGGGAGGGCGACGGAGCAGGGTGTCGAATGTGCGCTGGCTGATACAAGCTTCCTCTCTGTGTATTAAATGATTTTAATGTAACATTTAAACGCATTACAATGCTCAGAAAAAACTGCTTCCTTCGGAAGATTGTTCCATACGTCCACCCATTACTCTTTGAGAGAAAAATCATTTCCTTAAATCCAATCTGGATATTTTATACTAGTGACCTCTAGTTATGGAATTATTAAATATAAATAACTCTGCAGCATTTAATCTTTCAAGGTCTTTACAGATTTTACAGACCTCATTTAAGTCACTCCTTAAACGATGGGTTTCAAGTGTAGTGAGGTGTAATTACTGTAATCTCTGTTATCATCTTCTGAACTTGCCCAAGTAGATCTACATCTTTTTGAAGATATGGCCGCCATAGTTGGATGCAATATTCTAGGTGAGGCCTGATAAGTTATTTGTACAATCTAAGCATCACATTATTATTTTGAACAGTTCTCTTAATCATACTTAAAACCTAAACTGCCGCTTTTGCAGCTGTAGCACATTGTTTGTTAACACTAAGAGATTTGTGGATAATCACTCCTAGGCCTTTTTTTACTCATTAACAGATTCAATTAGACTGTCTTCTAGAAAATAGTCACATTGTTCATTGTTGAACCCCAAATGTAAACAAACACACTTTTCGGGACTAAAAAGCATCTGTCACTCAATTGACCAGTTGAACATATTCCGAAGGTATTCTTGTAGACAAGCTTCATCAACTACTATTGTTATTCTTCACCCAATTGACCAGTTGAACATATTCCGAAGGTATTCTTGTAGACAAGCTCCATCAACTACTATTGTTATTGTACGGTAGACTTTGGTATCATCTGCAAATTTTGAGAGCCTGCTACAGACCTATTAATCAATCTCATTAATGTAAATAATAAATAAGGTGGGGCCAAGCACAGACCCTTGAGGCACCCTACTTTTAACAGAAACCCACTCGGATGCTGTGCCATTAATAATAATTCGTTGTGGACAATTATATAACCATTCTTGGAACCAATATAACACTTTGGAACATATTCTATTTACATATAGCTTCTTAAGTAATAGGCCCGGCATGGCCAGGTGGTTAGGGCGCTCGACTCGCATTCTGCGGGTCGCGGGTTCGAATTCCCGTCACACCAAACATGCTCGCCCTTTCAGCCGTGGGGGCGTTATAATGTGACGGTCAATCCCACTATTCGTTCGTAAAAATGTACCCCAAGAGTTGGCGGTGGGTGGTGATGACTAGATGCCTTCCCTCTAGTCTTACACTGCTAAATTAGGGACGGCTAGCGCAGATAGCCCTCGTGTAGCTTTGCGCGAAATTCAAAAACAAAAAAACAATCTTAAGTAATCTTGCATAGGGAACCTTATGAAAAGCTTTACTAAAGTCAAGATAAATTATATCTATCAATGTATTTAGTCATTTCTTCTAAGTAAATTGGTTAAACATGATCTCCCCCATGTTGTGTGTGTCTCTAATGAGATTAAAAGTTTTTCAATGTAAGATAGTGGCATCCCTGATAATAGATTCAAGAATTGTAATTATTCGACTTGTCGAGCTAACAGGTCTATAATTTGAACCTACTTTTCTTGAGCCCTTCTTGAACAAGGGTGAAACATTATCATTTTTCCAATCCGGTAGGACTTCAGATTAGTCCATACTTGCTCTGAAAATTTCACTAAGAGGATAACTAATTTCATATGCTAATTCGGTACCAGGTGCTTTACCAGGTGTCATATTACAGAGCATCTTTTGGATACCAGGTGCTTTACCAGGTGTCATATTACAGAGTATCTTTTGTAATAACTTGTCGGTACCATGTGCTTTACCAGGGGCCATATTACAGAGTATTTTTTGGGATAACTTGTCGGTACCAGATGCTTTATCAGGTGTCAAATTACAGAGTACCTTTTGTAATAACTTGTCGGTACCAGGTGTCATATTACAGAGTATATTTTGTAATAACTTATCGGTACCAGGTGTCATATTACAGAGTACCTTTTGTAATAACTTGTCGGTACCAGATGCTTTACCAGGTGTCAAATTACAGAGCACCTTTTGAATACCAGATGCTTTACCAGGTGTCATATTACAGAGCATCTTTTGGACAATTTCTGGTGATAGATCAACATTTTCCAACTCTTTCTCCAGTGAACCAGTAAAATTATACGTACAGGATCTGGTATATTATCAAGAATTTCTCGAGTAAAGACAGAGCTAAGATGTTAATTTAAAATATTAGCTATTTTAGTGTCATCTGTGACCACATGATCATCATCATTGACCATTTGGCCCACCTGTTCTTAGGTTTTACATTTAGAGTTAACATATCTGTAAAAAGACTTGGGTCCTTCTTTATGGTTTTAGCCAGTTTTCTTTCAAATTGTTTCTTGGCCAGTCGTAGCTTCTTTGTGGCTCAATTAAGTTGTCGTTTGTACCGAATATAATCTAGATGCTCCTTATATTCCCCATACCTCTTCCAAAGAGGATACTTCTTCCTCCTGGCGACCTCAGTCTTTCTGTCAGCCCATAACGGTTTGCGTCTCCTACATTTAGAAATTTTGAGGGACACATACTTAGAAATAGCCTCATCCATAATGTCTTTAAAAACATTGAATTTTTCCTCTATAGAAATGCCCATAAGGCGATCCATCCAATTGATCTCACTCAAATATTTTCACATTCTTGCGTATTCACTATTCTGTAGTCTTAGGAAGAAGTTTTTTTTACTCTTTAATTTCCACTAAACAAATAATGTCAAATAATATTGTGGTCGCTCAAGGGTTCACGAACTGTTAAGTTGTCGACCAAATTGGGAGTACTAGTTAAAACAAGGTCCAAAACATTATTACCTCTAGTAGATCCAGCAACATGTTTACCTTCCTCACCAGACTGGAGGAGATCTCAGTTGATAGTTTTGTGATTAATAGTACCGACTATTACTAGTAAACTATAATCTTCACATGCTTTACATATTACATTATGAAGGATTTTTCATTTTCAGTCGATGCTGGGGTACTACGGTAGCAGACACCGAATAATAACAATCCTGTGATGGCAGATCTAACTTTCCTGTACATTTGCTGTTATATTAAAGTTTTTCTTCATTACCCATTCAAGCCGTCTCCAGCCATTATTAATCCTGTGGTAGTTAGCATTAATTTTTACCCATAAAGTTTCAATGCCTTCTACATATGCAATTTCATCCAATATAACTGCGTTTAATTTCGGTTTTATATAAATTAAACAACCACCACCTTTGGATTTGGTGTAATCATTCCTCAAACCTTCATGCTCATCCAGTACTAATCCAGCATTACTAATGTCAGGACGAGCCCATGACTCGGTAACACAAATAATGTCAGGATCCAGCTCGTAAGCATAGCATTCCATCACATTCATTTTGTGTATAACACTTTGTGCATTGACACAAAAACAAGAAAGCTGCTTAATAACAGTATTAGTAGTGCTATCAGAATTTGAAAATAAAACATTTGTGCAAGGATAAATAGTTTCACTTTTCACATTTACTGTGCCCTCTGTCTGCTCCAGTTAGAGGGGGTTCACAGGATCCCTTATGAATATCTCCCCGCTCCTTAACACTAATTTTTTTTCATCATTTTCCCTGCGTTTTTTTTTATTTCAGCACGAGACATTTGATCCAGATCACGCTCTTTTTTGGCAAGGTCTGGTAAGATAAACACATTGTGATAAGCTGCTATGTTCTTCAGAGATTTGGCTTTATTTAACGCGTTATACTTCTGGGCCTTGGTTGCTAACTTGACCCTTAATGGGCGCTTTCCAGATTTAGATTTACCTTTGCGTTCAACATGCTCAATTGTTGCGTCACGTACATCTAAGACATTATTCAGTATGTGTTTAACAACTTCAACTTAATTTAAACAATTAGTAATTACGTGCGTATCTACAGTTACTGCGTCAGCCTGGGGGGCTTTAAGAAATAATTACATCGTTTACTACACTATTAGAAATGTTAGCAATGGCATTTTGATCTGATGCATCAGTCACGAAATTTAAGCTCGCAAATATTTCTTATAATAATGTTAGTTTTTCTTATGATAATTTCTCTAGTCTCAAAGATTTATTCTTTGATGGCAGATCTAACTTTCCTGTCAAACGGGCCTTTAATTTCGTAAATTTCATCTACGTTATTGGACAAATCATTCATTTTACTAGTCATTTGGTTAAACTGATCCTTCACATTGTGCACGAGCATGAAGACTTCCGTAGCTTTACCATTACATCCAGTGCGGAACAAGTGGCATTACTTGAGAGAATCATATAGAGGTCTTGAGACACCTTCACACTCAATATGGATCCAAGTTGAAAAGTATTTACAAGTCAAGGCAGATGCCTGACGTACCATTATTTACCACATTTGTTAGAGTTAACTTTCTTACCAACGTCAGGTACATTAGGGATAGATTTCATACCACTTTTGGCCATAATTAATAAAGTTTTAGAAACACTTACCACTGTAAAAGTTGAAAGTAAAATTACATTCAGTTAAATGGTGCAGGTATTCATGAGTAGATATACAGACTTCAACAGGGCCAATTAGAGGGAGGCAGAAGGGCCAATTGGCCCAGGCCTCAATCTCAAAGGAGGCCTCAAATTTAGACACTTGTTATTATTTTTCCATCTGTTAAATTTTGAGACTTGTTTTTGTGCTTCCCAATCAGACCACAATTTGACACACACACTCTCAGCTTAGAGCTGCAAATTATATACACCTGGAAAAAAGTTAAGCACCCCCAAGTTTTTTTCAAGTGATTCAGATTCGACG
>NW_013668329.1:63557-69523 GCF_000517525.1 Limulus polyphemus
CGTCGAATCTGAATCACTTGAAAAAAACTTGGGGGTGCTTAACTTTTTTCCAGGTGTATATATACAAATTTAATATTCAAATTATGTTTCACTTTTCTTTTGGGCTAATGATTGTCTTATTTTGTTTTCATGTGTCATCATTTTTTTATTGTAGCCAGGGTCCTTAAAAGTGGACTGGGGCTTTCTGAACATCTGAGAGGGCCTGAACTTCAATGATTTCTGCTTTTTAACTCATTTGTAACTTAAACACTTTACATTTCAGTTGATACGATTTATAACAGAAGAAAATATGTTTTAACATACAAAAATGACGATGGTGGTAATTCCCGAATTTGATCTTGAGACCGATACTTCTGTAGCGCTTCTGTTAGTGTTAGGTCTAACTGATCTCAATTTTTTCTTCTTCAATTTCTTTTGAATTTCCTGCCTTTTCTTTTCAATCAGGTTAGCCAGACGATCTAGTATTACGCATAATGATGTAACCTTAGGCTTAGCTTTTTGAGTTGTTCTTGAATTTATCTTCATCGGCCTAACTATTTACTTTTTACGTTATCAAAATTAGTTTTTATTTCTCTCTTTTTGTATATTTTATTTTTGCTGAGCACTCACGATTATTTTAGTCACCTTATTGAAAACGAGAACAGATATAAACAACCTGACTAAACGTAACCTAGCAGTTACAACAAATTACCATCATTGGCCGTAAATGCGAAACGTTGGTTAAAATAAAAAAAAGTTCTTTTATGTGAAGTTTAAAGGTGTTTTTTTTTTCTAACCTTTTTAGCAAAATGTGTAAATACAAGAGAAGATATTGTACGCTTTTCTCGATATTGAAATAACCAGTATAAGTCTACTCTAACTTATTTGTGTGCTGAATTCTGTTTTCGTTAGTGTTTTGTCATTTTTATGCTTTTTTTTGTTTCTTTGTAGGATTTCTGTAAATTATCTGTAAACAATAATTACAAGCACACAATTCTTTAAATGATTACCACTTTAATAAGATTTCTTTAGTGTTTGATGGAAAGTTTAATTTTTATTTCTGTCTTTTTTTGTAATTAACCTTATTTTCAGTGAGGGCCCTAGACAGTTGTAGTACTGGAGATGATAGTCCACATTTTGTAATCAGCTTTCTTCATGCTTATCTATACTATTATTCTGCTTGTTTGTATGTACGACCGTTACGCTTTCTGACCGAGAACCTGCTGCATAAGCATGCGTAGTTAGAATGTTTCCCCAAGAAAAACCGCGCATGCGCATTATTCACTCGATTACAAACAGACTGCCTGCGGCAGAGAGCTGCAAAGCTCAGTGATCAAGTCGCTACAATTGCTGTATGTAACAAGAAGTAATAACAAAAAGGGAATGTAAATATACTTTACTAACCATTTTCTACAACAGAATATTAAAACCTTATCAAAGTTTTTAAAAAGGTTTGACGTTAGGTCGTAGAATAACATTATAAGTTTGTTTATCGATAGCATTATGTACAGTAAAGTTTAGTCCTAACTAAACTAAAGTAAAAAAAAAAAAAACGTACACAGGTTACAGTGTTAATCTATCTCTTTATCGAACTTAGGCCTAATATAAGTTAAGGTTTTATAAAGTACAGCCTATATACAATTGGATTTACACATTTCGTTTTTTATGATTACAATTCCATTTGTATTGTACTAGAAATGTTATATCTAAAAAACTACTGTTACGATAAAGATACTAATTTGGACGGAAATGTTTTGCTGGTGTCTGTATTGTTATACACAGTTTGGAAATTATCACATCGTCTGTTTGCGGGGAAAGTTCTATTAATCGATTGATTTGTAGGTTTTATTGTATGGATAATCCATAGTTCTAGTGGATTAACAAATTATTTCATGGTTACAGTTAAAAATGTTAGGTATTCTTAGTAAATGTTCTTTAATCTTGTCCACTTATCTTCAATAATTGGAAGTTGTAAAAGTACTAGATTAAAAGAGTACTTAGTTATAAAAGAGGCCTTAGAAATTACTGTTTTTTTATTAACATGTTAATTTTTACTAGTGCACGCATGTTTCATGTTTATTCATATTCGACGTTATAAGTACACATATATACATAACCATAATATTTTCATCGTAAAGTGAAGCTTTAGTTCTACTCGTTTGACTTTATTTGTAAATAAAGAATTTTATGCAAACAGATATGTAAAAACATACACATTTGTCTTATAGCTTTCTTCATAACAATATTTGAATTGTATTTCAATAGGTTGTAGACAATTCTCGAGGCTATGAGGTAGTTAAGCAGCCTTTTCAGAATGGGATACGAAGTATCCTGATTATTCATAAAGCTCATAGTAAAGATTTTGGTATTTACAACTGTTCTGTATGGAACGAATTTGGACATGCTAGCGTGTTGATTCAGTTGAAAAGAGGTAAATTTATTTATGCAAATGAATGTTGTTTGTCCTATAGAATAGTCTCTCACAATAATATTTAGCATTTAACTACTACAAAATATTCTAAAAGTATCCAAACGTATCATAAATCCCTCTTAAAATAATTATGTAACAGAAGTCAAGAAAATGTGCATTGATTAGAAAGCCTTAATCTGATTACTTCTGTTTGGAATAATGCTAATGTAATCAATAATAATTATTCGAGGTCTATGTTCGTACATTTCAAAATAAAATTTCAAATACAAATATAAGTTTAGTTAGACGATTGGCAATGTCGGCTTGAATGTTTTAAAATAGTGACTTTCTGTTTGTTTTGTATAAATTATTCCCTTAATTTAATTATTTCTTTCATGTATACGTTTATCTCAAAGTACTTATTGAATTATACATAAAATAAGCGTTTGGATAGATGACCGTGTTTAATGGTGAAATTCTTCACAAAAAGAAATCTGTACTATTACCAAATGTAAATTTTTCTTGATATTTTTCAGAAAGTATCCCGACTTTAATCATAATTTTTGGAGTAATTGGTGGAATATTATTTGTAATAACAGCTATAGCAGTAGTCGTTTTTTGTCTAAAGAAACGGATAAGAACCAAAGGTAAGCCTAGCTGAGAGTAAAGCGACATTATATGACTTTAAATATTCCCTTATATTTGGAGTATTATTCAGACTGCTATAAATCATTATTGAAATATCATCATTTATTTTTTTCTTAATATATTTGTTTCGAGATATATATATGTGTATGTTATATTAGAAATATACCAGTAACGCTCTGGGAGTGGCTGTAGAGTGTTCAAAATCATCAAATTCAATTTTAAGTCCGTAAAAAAATTACTTGAATTTTCTGCGAATGTTATTACTTTCTCCTGTTATAAAGGATATTCTCATATACAAATACCACACTTCAAATATTCTTATATAGCGAGCTGGATATATCTGGAGAGAATTATAACGTTTTATTCCTGCTGATATTCCCAATTAGTAACGCTCAGATTAGTATTTCCATACGAATGTACCTCTTTTCCTGAAGCAGTTGGATATCCTATACGAATCATATACTATTATTGTGGAATAAAGTGGCAAATATCCATGTTGATAATATTTGTTTGACCCTATACAAATACCTGAGCGTTGAAAATGGTGCAAGTCGACTATTAAAGTTTGAAAAACGTTAAACAGTTTAACTACGATCGTCACTTTTGGCGTTTAACATTAAGCAACATTTTGTGATTTCTTACAGCATATAAGTTATAATTTTGGATAGTGTCATTTTGTCTAGTTCAGGTAATGAGTTGTGGTATAAGACTAAAGTCTTCCTGGGCAGCAACGTGTGAGGAAAGAAAATAAACTAAAAATGATATTTTTGCACTCCTATAATTTTAAACTAATAGTGAAGTAAATGAGAAAAAGGAGAGTGAAAAAAAAAGGGACATCTGCATATTAGTGTGATTTCTATAACTACATTTGGATATGTTGAATTCGTTGTTTTGCTGGCTTTTGGCGTTTATTAAATGTTTTGTTCTTAATATAAAATAGCATTTTTCATACTTTTTATCTACAATGG
Source organism: Limulus polyphemus (assembly GCF_000517525.1). Lineage (NCBI taxonomy): Eukaryota > Metazoa > Arthropoda > Merostomata > Xiphosura > Limulidae > Limulus > Limulus polyphemus. The sequence goes on from NW_013668329.1 coordinate 67,563, forward strand.
TTTCTAACTCAGCGACGTGTAGAGAACACATAATAATTTAAAATGGTTTTCTATAAGCCTGTGATTTGAGATCCGTAATGGACTAATTAAGAAGAGTTGGAAAAGAGTTGGAATCTCGTGCGATTTTGATTGTTGCAGTTAAGCCACAATACAAACGTATATAATTCAAATTACGCGTAGGCAAATTCTATGCTAAAATATATATATACGTTTTTATTATTATTATCACTTATTTTCTTCTGTTCAGGTAACAAGTTTCAATCTCAGAGTGAAGGTAAGCACTCTGATACTACATCTGCGAGGGGTTCAGACCTCAAAGCTGAAGTCCAGACTACATCTTCAATACCCAGTGATAACGATGCAAGTTAGTCATCCCCTACAAAATTTCTTTCAACAGTTTCATAAATCAGAAACAAAATATTAGTGCCAGTTGAAAAATAACCCAAGCAGTTGTCAAGGAAATCGTAATGAAATATACTGAGCATTTATATTGTACATAAATAACATATTATGGGAAAAAATGGGAAAACTAAAACTAAAAATACGACGCGGGTTTAAGCTCTTTTTGTATTATTTATCATTTTTCTTAGAAAATTACCATTTGATCTAATATTTTCGAATTGGATTGAAGATGTCTTGTGTTATTAGCCACAGTATTTTCCATGGAAGATTATCGCTTGATCAAATGTTTTAAAATCTAAGGACTCATCTCTTTGTTTCGAACTATTGCTTAGATAATAATTAAGCTTTCTTTTTTCAAAGGTGTAATAATTAATCTCAGTATCAATGACATAAAGCACTTGTATAATTTGTTTTAATTACCAAAACAGAAGGACATACTGGTTCAGAGTATTCAGCTGTGAATTTATACAGGTCGTTCACTTCTTGAAAACGGCTGGCTTCGCTTCTATTATCCCAGCTAGGAAGCTGTTACTTTATAAAGCTTTAGAGGTACTGTTTAAGTGTGAAAAAATACTTACTTGTTCTTGCAGCACACAGAGACAAATAAACATTTAAATAATAGAGCAAGTTTTGTCATATTTCGAGTAGTATTAAAATGTTTTTAAAACCCATGTTGGAGTAATATATGATTAAAATGCCCTGTCTGTTTATATTTTATTTTAGGAAACCCAGTGGAACAATGGCATCATCCCTTATTTGGACTATACGAGAAAATATACACAGAGGTATATTAACCAACTAGCAGGATTATATTACCCTTCTCATCACATGGGAGAGATAGACCATCGTTTCCATGCAGGTTATGCAAACCCTTATTTGCGAACTTCCCATTCAAGTCTTCCTTCCTCACAGGGAATCTCCATGAACACCAGAGGCCCTTTCTTTAGTGGTACCTTTCCACAAAAACATTTTATTACGATAGACCCAAGTTTGGCAGAATTAAACACAGTGACAATGGCTACACCCGTATGACATAAATAAAATAATAACTATTTTTGTTTTTAATTTGGTTTTCATCGTAAAAACAAACAACATGTTTTACTCTTCTTTGTCGGGGCTTGACTTGAAGTTGTGAATACGCTATATAAGCAACAAGAAATTGCTGTTTGGTGCTCATATCATATAGAGTTTATGACTCTTGAAGTGCTGCTCCATCTTTACGCACTGTATAGCTATTTGTTCACTGACGAAATTTAGAGTAAGAATTTTTTTTGTCAAACGCACGCTACATACGTAGATCAGGTATCAAAGTAACTTGTAAATTAATGAAATGAATTTTGTGTAATAGGTTTACTGTAAGTTATTAATGTCGTAATACAATACATCAAAGCTTATGGTTATTATAATGTACATCAGTTGGGTAGCCTAGTTCTTAACGATATTTTTTGTTCGTAATACAAAGTACATCTCAAGAGATTCGGCCAACTTGTGAAATAAAGATTAGCCCTAACGTATATGACTATTATTGGTCAAAACCGGACGCCTATAGAAAATTATTG
>NW_013668329.1:70523-77185 GCF_000517525.1 Limulus polyphemus
CTATAGGAACTGTGAATTTATTCAGATGCTTTGTTTTGATATTAAACATAACGTTTTGCTGAATAAGCAAAGACCAATGTTCTAAAACTCGCTTATGTATTTATCAAATTTGATGGCACCAAAAGCGCAACGTCTTTAGGGCTATTTTTAATGTGACACAGATTGCCTCTATTCATCAAAACCTTTTCAACTCAAATTGAGGCAATATTGCTGATGTTGACTGTTCTTTTATGCATCAAATCTCGGAACACTTTAGTGTTACGGTTTTTCCGGAATAGCAACAAATCTAGGGAAAACATTAAATCAAGTGGAAAGTCCCCCATCACTGCGGATAATGAATTAGTTAACAAACTTAACTCTTGCACGATGCAATAAGTTGGTTAAGAATGCACTTCCGTGTTATTTCTCTAGTTTTTCCTTTTAGTTTATTCATTTTATAGATGAATACTCAATAGTGATAAACAAGCTGTTAATCATTCTAGAAGCTGGAATATACACCCCCCCCCACACACACATGCACAGTTGGATTTCTTTGCTATCGCACGTCACTGTATAAAAATAAATGTACCCTATTCCATGATGAAGATACCAATTGAAAATGGTTGAAGGAGCTCATTAACAAAACGACTGACACATTTCCGGTTTTAATCCCAACAGTGCTCAACTGATACATGAAAATAACTAATAAAAGTGAGCGGTATAATAGGAAACCAAGTTAATTAGTAAAGTAATATTATTTGTCTTTTAAAAATACTCGTCGCTTGTTTTAATGTAAATTAATAACTTTACAGTCTTGATAGCCAGATGAGTAGTTGATTTTAAATTAGGGATTCGTGGCTCGTGTCCCGATGTTGCAAACAAAAAAACGCTAAGCAGTTTATAAGCGTGGGTGCACTATAAAGACGACAGTCAGATTCCACTATTCTATCAGATAAAAGTAGCCCAAGAGTTTGCGGTGGGTGCTGTTAACTAGCTGCCTCCCCTCTAGTCTTTTGGTTTAGTAATAGGGACGCCTATGCTTGAGTGTCTGTGTTTTTCTTATATCAAAGCCACTTCGAGCTATCTGCTGTGTCCACCGAGGGGAATCGAACCCATGATTTTAGCAGTGTGAATCCGAAGACTTACCGCTGTCTCAGCGGGGACCCTATGCTTGGGTAGCTTTGTGTGAAATTCTGACGCCAAAAAGTGCTAAATAAAGCAATAGACAAACTAGCCACCAAAATTGAGATCAATAGGAGCGCGACAAGTGGAGCAGAAAAACTACAGAATTCTGAACGTTTAATACATGGGAAAACAAAGAAATAGCAAAGACTTGTTTCTGTTTCTTAAACAATTTGGGAGGTAATTTAGAAAATTATCTATTTTGTGAAAAAATATGAAGTAAGATTGTAATCGTTAACGAGCACTCACTGAGTTTTACTATGAGTAGTTACTAAGTTTAGCGCCATCTATCAGCCATTTTAGGTTTAAATGGCAAATACTAAGTTTAGCGTCATCTAGCTTGCAATGAGTAGCTAATACATGCAGTGTCACCCAGCATGCTGTGAATAATTGCTTGAAGTTTAGCCTGGGCAGTTAATAAGCTCAGCGCCACCTAGCAGTCACTTATAGGGTCCAAATATATAAACCTTTCATTATGCATATAATTCGTTGTTTGTCAGCTAGCTATTATATTAGCATAGTGTGCTTCCATACACAAGAATTGCTACAAAATTGAGCACTACCGACCAGCTGTTTGAAGTTTACCCTGGGCAGCTAATAAACTCAGCGCCACCTAGAAACCACACAAGGCTTGCATGGATTTCATTTCGTTCTTTTGTTACACAATTTCTTCGAAAACTTAAATTATGCCGTTCTCTTTTATGTTTTATTCTACCACGTCAGAAACTATTTCTATTTGAAAACTATTACCTATACCTTATTTGTTTGTTCTGAAGCACAAAGTTACAAAAAAGGAAGGGCCCCGGCATGGACAAGAGGGTAAGGTGCTCGACTCTCAATCTGCGGGTCGCGGGTTCGAATCCCCGTCACACCAAACATGCTCGCCCTTTCAGCCGTTCGGGCGTTATAATGTGACGGTTAATCCCACTATTCGTTGGTAAAAGAGTAGCCCAAGAGTTGGCAGTGGGTGGTGATGACTAAGTGCCTTCCCTGTTAAATTACGGACAGCTAGCGCGAGATTCATAACAAACAAACACTAAAGGAGGGATTTCATATACCGTATTAGCGAAAATATTTGCTCAGTATCGAAACAAGTGTACGTTGTACTGCAGTGCTATTGGACGACACTATAACTTCAAATTAACACCAGCTGTGATTTAACCTCATCTTATTTCAGTGTGAAAGACCAACTATTTGAGGTAACCAGAGTTTCATGTTAGTCTGGATAACTTAAAAAAACAACAGATAAATAATGTCACAACAGAAAGTCTTTACCTGTGTGGTGTATGGTTCTTAAACTCTATGGTTTATAACACCAACACTAACCAAGCATGGTTCTTAAACTGTATTGTTTACAGTCTTGGCCAAAACGTTTACATATTTTGTAACAAATATGATCATTATTGTTAAGATGGAATACAAATACACCTATCGCTGTCAAACTGAGAAATTGTATTATTAAACATGTACATATGTAATCTGTATAACAAGATAGATTCTATGGACATCATGATCGCTCTATTAGAACAGCAAATAACTTTATCAGACACCTGTACAATGACGTGTAATTCAGCATTTCACCTATCACAACAGAACTTTACTAAAACATATGTAATGACAAAATGTAACATCAAATTATCATAAATATCATAAACATTCAGTAATTCGTTGGTCCTTCTCGTACTCTAATAGCCTCCGCAAGGTGACGTGGTATGCTGTCGATAAGGTTATTGATGTAATCCACCGTGATTTCATCCCAACTTGTTACTAGAAGGCGCTGCAACTTAGCAACAGTAGCTGGTTTAGGGTCGTAGCTAGCAATTTTCCGGCTCAGTTCTGACCAACAGTTCTCAATGGGATTACAATTTGGGGATTTTGCTGACCATGGCAATCTTGTAACGTTCTCCTGGTCGAGATAATCCTATGCAATATGTGCACTATGAGCAGTGAAATTGTCATCCTCGAACACAAAGCTATTGCCAAACATTGCCCTCAGCATATGGCAGAAATATCGTCTCCATGTGATTGCTTGTAGGGGGCGCCTTTGACTTTTTCCTGAAGGATATGAAAAGCAGTTTTCCACCATGATGACCAGCTGCCCGAACATGTACTGCACCACCTTCTGTTTGTTTCATGTGGGAAAGACAGTATTTCCTCATCTGTTCTCCAAGGAAACAACAAACACGAATCCTACCACAGCTTATACAAACCAGAAACAGGACTCATCTGAAAAAATGACATGTCGTCAGTATCCTAACTGTAAGTTGGCATGCTTTCTTGCTCAAGTAACACGGTGACGGCAGTGACCTCTGGTTAATATCGGTTTGCAGATAGCCCTTCTTGCAAAATAACCTTGTTTGGTCAGTCTGCTGTGGATTGTTTTTCTGGATATCCTGGAATGAATGTGTTCATGCCATTGCTGTCGTAAGGTGTTGCAAGACCTTAAGGTGTTAACCTGACCAAAATATGGTCACCTCAGTCAGTAGTTTTTAGGCGTCTACCACTAAACTTTCCTGGAATAATGTTACCTTTAGTCCGATGACGTTTCACGATTCTGGATACAGTACACTGGGGGTATCCTACTGTTTTGGCAATGTCCATTTGCTTCATACTATTTCTGGACAGTTGAACAATTTGACGCCCTATAACTTCTGACACGTGAGGAGAAATGACTCTACATCAAGTGCAAAAAAATTATCCGATCAAAGCCTTGATCTCTTTCAGAAAAGATTATATCAAAAGCACAATCTGTTATACAAAACAGGTGTGTATATGTGTTTAGACGAACAAATGCTCAAATCAACTTATACAGACCAGAATAAGCACTTTTACGTGTTTGTTCGATCATACGCTACCTTATCTGTTACTACTCGGGCATTTATTCAATAACTACTCCATAATAACATTTTGGCCAAGACTGTGTAACACCAACACCAACAAACCATGGTTTTTAAACTGTATTGTGTATAACATCAACACTAAATAACTATGGTTTCTAAACTGTATTGTGTATAATACCAACACTAATGAACTAGGATTTCTAAACTTTATGGTGTATAACACCAACACAACTAACAATGGTTTTTAAACTGTATTGTGTATAACACCAAAATTAACTAACCATGGCTTTTAAACTTTATGGTGTATAACATCAACACTAACTAACCATGGCTTCTAAACTGTAGCGTGAATAACGCCAAAACTAACTAATTGTGGTTCTGAACTGTTTTGTATATAACACCAACACTAACTAATCATGGCTTCTAAGTTAGTGTTGGTGTTATACACACTACAGTACTACAGTCTAGAAGCCATGGTTAGTGTATAACACCAACACTAACTAACCATGGCTTCTAAACTGTAGTGTGTATAACACCAACACTAACTAACCATGGCTTCTAAACTGTAGTGTGTATAACACCAACAATAACTAACCATGACCCAGAATCTGTACGGCTGAGCTTGGCCGATGGTAATGTGTCGGACTGTAGAACTGATGTTTTTATCTCGTTTAAAATAAACACACAAAAATCCTACTATTCGGTCTTACAAGATTAGTCCAATCGTTGGTAATACACGGTGTTAACTAGTTGTTTTCTCTCTTGTCTATCAGTTCAACATTAAAGACTGCTAGTGCTGATTCTTCTCGTGAAATCTAACAAACAAACAAACAATTTCAAATCTGTATAGTGCGTACTTTATCACAACATCACCAAGTACGTGCGTTCACTAACCTGTACAGTGGAAAATACCAATGACTCTTTTGGCCCGAACCTGAATGGTGTGTATCACCATTACAATAAAGTGTGATTCCTTACAGAATTGTTGTGAAACATCACAATAAGGTAGACAATGTATTTCGCACCTCAGTCTTCACTATTAAGGGCTTCCAGTGAATACACAACTGTACTGGTAAACATTACTTTAAATAAAATTGTACTTTTTATTCAAGATCAAATCGTACCTTACCGTATGAGAGAAAAGAAAAGATCAAATTGTCTAACCGAATCTGTCCCACCTTTCCCAACCCCCCTCCTCCTTAGATATATGTTATCACCTCTTTCCGAGTTTCGATACCCGTGGTGAGCAGAGCACAGATAGCTCGTTTGTTTAGCTTTGTGCTTAACTACAAATAAAAAAAAATAAATCCTTTATGTTCAAATGTTTGTGTTTAAGTTTCTCAATTCTATACTGATATTTTTTTTTCTCAGTTAAAACTGCGTCTTTAGTTCCATGGTTCGGTAATGGTTTTCTTCAAATGTACCAGTTTAACAACAGTTGTTTTCTTTTAAATGTTGTTAAGGGATCAAGGCGTGTCCACACGCTTCGCGATGGTTACAACAGTTCGATTGGTTGTGAAGCAGAGTCTTTTGTTTTGTTTGCCTTCGTGTGTCCATATTGTATGGTTAGACAAATTTTCTCAGTAATTACACTACGAGTGGGTAAACCTCTGACTAATTTAGGTTTAGCCTTCAGAGCGTATTGTATTGTTGGTTGTAGCGTACGAGGTCGAAAGAAAAGCTGCGCACGTGATCAGCCCTACTGTAATTATTTCCATTTCAACATATCAGCTTCTGTAAAGTGCTGATCTGGTGAATCTCATGGTTCTCAATACAGTGGTTAGCCTGGTGACCAACCGCAGTCTCAATTATATTCCTTAACAATTCCATATGAACCTCATCCTAACGCAGGGAGGTGTTGAGTAGGAGGAGGAATGAATCACCCACGACTTATTTCTGGGTGCATCTAAGTACTTGATGATTTCGAAATACGAAACGACCTTGAGACTTGACAAGCCATCAACCACTTACATTGGTTTTACGTGTTTAGCACCAGTGTATTTCATTCGACCCTTCTGCAGTGCAATGATACCATGTGTAGGCTTCTGGCTAAAGGATTTTAAAAGCCATTTCTAAGTAAAAAATATCGACTTCGCGAGATTTTAAGCAAAGTCCAAGGACAACATGATTTCGAAGAAAGAAGCTATAATTTGCATCACAGAAGCAGAAAAATTCACACAACAGAATCTTGAAAATGTAAACGAGCTCTTAAGCCACAGGCGTCTTGACAACCCCTAGCAACACTCTCATTCAGCCAATCCGGCGCAATACCCTCATTCAGAAAACGATGTTTATAGTCACGAAAGAAGATCCTTCGAAGCTAAAAGAAAATCACTGTAATGAAGCTGGACATATCTCGTGGTACCTTTAACAAGATAATAAACAATGATTTTCAAACTTGAAAAGGGGCTGACAATCCAAAAGTTGATTATCTTCCAATCACAACTCGAAACCAACGGCTGTTTCATGAGGAAGTGGCAAAGAAAAGCTGATTATCTTCCAATCACAACTCGAAACCAACGGCTGTTTCATGAGGAAGTGGCAAAGAAAAGCTGATTATCTTCCAATCACAACTCGAAACCAACGGCTGTTTCATGAGGAAGTGGCAAAGAAAAGCTGATTATCTTCCAATCACAACTCGAAACCAACGGCTGTTTCATG
>NW_013668329.1:78091-88074 GCF_000517525.1 Limulus polyphemus
CAGATTGTGAGTCGAGCGCCTTATCCACCTGGCCATGCCAGGCACACTATACTTTGTAGTCTTCTAACTGATATATTACTTCACACACTAAAACCTTTCTTTTCAAGAGAAATGTCAAAATGTATAGGACTGAGATTGAAACTGCCTTCAATCAGAACTACAGTCTAAACTACAGAAATATACTTAAGTGAAATATTACAGTTTAGGGCACTTGATGTGAAAATACGTAACTGAAACACTTCAGGTTATTGTAATCTGGTTATCATCGTTGAACGACATAGTAGCTGAGTTCAGTTACTCTAGAGATAAGCAGGAGATACGTTATAGTTTAGATCATTGAGTACCAGAGATAAATGTTACAGTTTGGGTGAGTGAGTACCAGAGATAAATGTTACAGTTTGGGTGAGTGAGTACCAGAGATAAATGTTACAGTTTGGGTCAGCGAGTGCTAAAGATAAATGTTACAGTTTACGTATAGAAACATGTATCAAACTACAATCTTGTGTCACATGTACATAGTTAGTTGAAACGGTGCGTAGTTTTGTCTGTTTTAACTAATTGTGATGATACGTAGTTGTGTTGTTATAATTAGTTGAAATGAACGTGGTTTTACCTGTCATCAAGTCTTACTGTATTTACTTGAGTTAAAACACGTGCTTCTCTTCCATCCAATCAGAGCTTAACACTGTCTCGTGGCTTGGAGAATGGCTTTAACTGATGAGAAGGTGGTGAGACCTACCTTTACATAATCAGTCAAGCAGAAGCCAGAGGTCGCTGTTGTCATATTTATCACTTATAATAGGGTGTTTGGTTTGTGGCTGGTGTTTAACACTGTTAACCGTAGCCATGTAGGTCAAAACTTGTGGTCGTGTAGCCTAGGTACAGTACAAGTCAACCCGATACATAGAAGCTTGGCGTCGACTGTTGACTCATGCCGGTATCTATCTATGTTGTTTAAAGAATATATTTTTTTTTATCTATTTAAATGTGGTTTTACTAATTGTGAGGAGAATATCAATATTATTTCATAAAGTATGTTAGAGAACATGAAACAAATGTTTTACTTGCAAAGTTTGCTGTTTCACTTTTCTGCTCGAACGAGCTGAGTTCTTAATTCTCATGTAAATAGGAACTGCAATTAGGAACGTAAATAGCTTGAGCTTTGAGGAGAAAAGTGAAAATTCGACGTTTCGCTGAGTCCATTCAACTAAGTCTGCTTTGTTTGATAACCCTGATGACGACGCCCGAAGTAGGTACAAAAAAATTGCTGCTTTCCCGTAAAGAATTAAAATAACTAATTAACTAAAGCTCGTATTGATTTTTCGTTAAAGATCAAATAGGATTTACAATTAAAATAAGCAACAAAGCTTATGTAACCACCTTGCTTCTATTGCACTAACGTGACATTGTGCACAGATAATATTTGTATGTAATTAAAAGTTCAGATATCTGACGGTAAATTTGATAGGTAGCGCCATCTAGAGGAAATCTGTTTTACTATTTAACAAAAGTTAAAAAGTTACTGGCGTAGAAAAGTTTATTCATTCGGAGTTGCTCTTTCTCCCTCATTTTTGTACAGATAATATTAGTTTTTAATAAAATATAATTCAAGATATTAGACAATTTATTTGATAGGATGCTCCATCTAGAGGGAAAGTGTTATACTATTTGACAAACTCAAAACGTTACTTACGAAGAAAACTATATATATTTAGTCTCTCTCTTTTGCACTCATTGACAGGTTAAGCAAATATTTAACATGAGTTGAGTAATCATATGAAGTTTCGTTAAGAGCTGGAATGCTGATTGTATTAACGCAAGTCGTACAGTTAGAATGCTTTTGTTTGATATATCTAACTCTTACCGGAGCCATCGTCGGGCAACAATGGACTGAGCGACGAAAATTCGTTGCGAGTTAAACGAATATTTATCGCTCAGTACAATGTTGCCCCGATGAAGGCTCCGCTAAGAAGACGGGAAGCTCGCAATTAAAAGTATTTTAACGCAGGGAAAAGTCCGTGTATAATATAACATATTATTTTACGTACCTTACGAGTGTTGTAAAACAATATCTAACGTTTCTTACCACTTACAGGGATGAACTGTCTCTTTGATGTGGTCGTCCTTAGTATTCGTTTATTTTAACTTATACAGACCACATAATTTATTAAGTAACTTATATCATTAAAACTGCAAGAAAGAGAACACTTTTATTCTCACCATTTATATTTTATAAAGGGGAAACATTTTTTAGGGAAATGACTTGTACAAGGTTGAAAATATGGGAGATTAGAGTTATAGGCACTGAAGTACCCTAACGATTTTAGAAGGTATGGGATCTTCACACAGCTGAAATAAACACATATTTGGTATTGTCTGATTTTCACACATACTGGTAGAATAAAATGAAAAAAATCAGAGTGGTATTAGACCTACACATACAAAGAAACAAGTCAAATTAGAATGGGGTAAAATCTTCAGCAACTGATCAAGTAGTCAAAATCTGAGTATTTTCAGGCTTTTAAACATTCCCGGAAAGGTCGAATCACGAATGAACCACAAACAGACTCAAAAACGTACATTTAGTTCAGCACAAACAGACTCAAAAACGCACATTTAGAACGAAAAACTAAAACGCACACTTAGTTCAGTAGAAACACTCCAAAATGCACGCTTAGTTTAGCACAGACTCCAAGATGCACACTTCGTTCAACACAAATATACTCCAAAATGGACACTTAGTTTAGCACAGACTCCAAGATGCACACTTAGTTCAACACAAATATACTCCAAAATGGACACTTAGTTTAGCACAGACTCCAAGATGCACACTTAGTTCAACACAAAGGTACTCCAGAATGGACACTTAGTTTAGCACAGACTCCAAGATGCACACTTAGTTCAACACAAAGGTACTCCAGAATGCAAACTTAGTTGAGAAAAAACATACTCTCAAATGCACACTTAGTTCAGAATAAAAAAACTCAAAAACTTACACTTAGTTCAGTAGGAACATACTTCAAAATGCACACTTAGTTCAGAAGAAACATACTCCAAAATGCACAATTAGCACTCTAAAACGCACACTTAGTTCAGCAAAACAGACTTCAATACACACACTCAGTTCAGCATAAACATACTTCAAAATGCCCAAACAGACTCAAAAACGCCCACTTAGTTCGGCAGAAATATACACCAAAATGCTCACTTAGTTTAATAGAAACAGACTCCAAAATGCACACTCAATTCATCACATACGAGCTCCAAAACGCACTCAGTTCAATAAACACACGAACTCTATCGTTGTACGCTAGAGAACGACTGAATTCCGAACTCAGCCAGTTGGAGGGTGATGTCAGAATCAGGATGTGTTGTAAGAGATAATGGTATGAAAAGATTAGGCTTTCTCTTACCGCTTTGCTTGCCTAATAACTGTTAACTTTCAAAGTAACATTTGCAGATACTGGAGTTCTTACAAAAGTGTTACTTACGTTATGAAGCAGAAGAATAAGAACTAAGAAATCCTTTAAACTAACGCGTTTTATTTTTCTGACAGCTCATACTACGTTGTTACCGGAAAGAAATGCAGAAAGTAACATAACAGTAGTATTTAGAGTTAACAATGTACCCAAAGAGAAGCGTATTAAGTTGTCATTAACTTGTTTATTAATATCAAATTAAATGTTTATTAGTATTAAATTAACGTCTTTATTAGTATCAAATTAACATGTTTATTAGTATCAAATTAACATGTTTATTAGTATCAAATTAACATGTTTATTAGTATCAAATTAACATGTTTATTAGTATCAAATTAACGTCTTTGTTAGTATCAAATTAACGTCTTTGTTAGTATCAAATTAACGTCTTTGTTAGTATCAAATTAACGTCTTTGTTAGTATTAAATTAACGTCTTTATTAGTATCAAATTAACGTCTTTATTAACATCAAATTAACGTATTTATTAGTATCAGATTAGCGCGTTTATTAACATCAAATTGTCATGTTTATTAGTATCAGATTAGCGTGTTTATTAGTATCAAATTAACGTGTTTGTTAATATCAGATTAGCGTGTTTATTAGTATCAGACTGATGTGCTTATTAATATCCAATTAGAAGTATGGTTGACATTAATTCTACACTTTGACCAAATGGGTGGAAAGTCTGATCATTAGATTGTCTTCATATTGATAACTAACGTGTTGTAACTTGTTAGTATGATGTCCACTTCTCTCGGACTGGAAAACACCATAGTGGTTGTCAGCTGTCCAAACGTGATCACCTAAGTGGATTGAACAGACAAGAGACAAGACACACCCAATACAACACATACGAACTCCAAAATTTGATGATGTATTTTTTTTTTTGGGGGGGGGGTGTTTTTTGAATTTTCGCACAGTATTACACAAGATCTGTAGGCGCATAGCCTTCTCTAATTTTCAACAGGCAAGTTAAAGCGAATACAACTAATCAACAGCACCTACCGCCGACTGGTAGGCTACTTTCGTTTGACCGTCACTCTTATAGCGCACCTACGGCTCCAAAGTGCCAAGCGCAGCAACTGGACAAGAAGCACAAACCCTTGGACTTACAGTTCAGGCATGCTAACTGTTAGGCCACGCCCTTCCTAAGTTGTTTTATAAACTAATGATCTAGTTTTAATACACAACCATATCTAATATGTCTACCCTCTGTTTGCTGTTGAGCGACACGGTTTGTCCCTTGTCAATATTTCATATTTTTTTTTTTTTGATATCGACCAAACTAAAATTGATAAAATATTAGAAGCTTTTACACTTGTATCTTCTTCACTAATCAGCGTGGCGCTCTCGAGTTTTCTGTGATTCTGAATAACTCTCATTGTAATTACAAACTAATACTTCCACCAAAGGAGCTACCAGAAAAGGAAAAAAAAGAAAAGTTAAGCCACCTTATTAAAAAAAGAGGGAGAGAAACTAGAGAATCATAACCACTCTTGTTACGGTTTCCTTCGTTACGTGTCCGATTGGAAGATGCTGACGGTCTCTTTTCTTAAGGACTGGTTACTTAATCTCGATTTTTCAATCTCTGCGACTTAAATTTTGTCTTCTTCTTTGCATATTGAAACCAGCTAGCACCTCAAAGACTGTTCATATTGGTAACCTTAATCTTTCTTGTTTGTTTTACTCTTTAGGCAAGCTTGTAATGGTTCTGTTTGTCGATTAAGGTTTTTTTCCCCGCTGGTCCATAGCGTTGTTACGTTTTCGTTCCTAGATATGCATAGTTAATATCTTAGTGTCGATGGTGCTTACTATTGGTAGAATATTGCTATGTAGAAAAGGAACGCCAGCTTCATTTGTTTCGTGTGGTTTTTCTTCGCCCCGAAATGAAGAGTTTTTAATAAAGTAAACTGCTCGAATAATCGTGCTTTAGGCTTAGCTGGTCTTTTTTTTTTTAATCGTTCTTCGTTTCTGTTCTTCCTTTACGTATTGGATAAAGAAAAGTTCACAAATATTCTCGCTCTGAATAGAGGAAGTGCTTAAACGATACCAAATATTTTACCAATGTTAGCATGTTGAAGAGGGTGGTGTTTGAATTTATAGTTATAGAACATTTTTGTAAACGCTAATAACATGTTAAATATTATTGTTCCCGAGCATTTTAGAACATTTTCACCATTATAGAAGAACCAATGCTGATACGAAGGTAAAACACGTGTTGAAAAATCCTAGTAATTGTGGTTCTCTAATCCAGGTATCAAAAAGCTGTGTTTCTCTGATGCATCTATCAAAAAGTTGTGGTTCGCTGTAGCATCCATCAAAAAGTTGTGGTTCGCTGTAGCATCCATCAAAAAGTTGTGTTTCTCTGAAGCATCTATCAAAAACTTGTGGTTCTCTGAAGCATTTATCAAAAACTTGTGGTTCTCTGAAGCATCTATTAAAAAGTTATATTTCTTTGAAGCATCTATCAAAAAGTTGTGGTTCTCTGATGCGCCAAACAAAGCCTTGTGGTTATAAGATGCATTTATCAAAAACTATTTTTCTGGTGTAGTTATCAATCACGTGTGTTTTTTTGATGTTACACGATCACTTATAAACGAGTTAAAATCCTACAAAAATTAACAGAAACAAAGTAAATTACTAAGCCAGTTGGGAATAAAGTGGTGAAATAGCAACAGAACTTATAATACATGCTTCAGAGAACCACAGCTTTTTGATAGATGCATCAGAGTAATACAATTTTGTAATAGTTGCTCCAGAAACCCCAACTTTTTAATCTATGATTTTGATAGATGCTTCACAGAAACATAACTTTAAGAGAGATTCTTCAGAGAACCACAGGTTTTTGGTATGTGCATCAGAGAATCACAAATTTTTGATAGGAGCATCAGAGAACCATAACTTTTTGATATATGCTTCAGAGAACCATAACTTTTAATATATGCTTCAGAGAACCATAACTTTTAATATATGCTTCAGAGAACCATAACTTTTAATATATGCTTCAGAGAACCACAACTTTTAGTATATGCTTCAGAGAACCACAACTTTTTAGTATATGCTTCAGAGAACCACAACTTTTTAGTATATGCTTCAGAGAACCACAACTTTTTGATAGATGCATCAGAGAACCACAACTTTTTAGTATATGCTTCAGAGAATACAACTTTTTAACAGATGCTTCTGAAAACCATAACTTTGTAATATATGATATTTGATAGACGCTTCAGAGAAACACAACTTTTCGATAGATTCTTCAGAGAACCACAAGTTTTTGATATGTGCATCAGAGAACCATAACTTTTGACAGATACATCAGACAAAATAAGAGAACTCTTATGGTGTGATTCTAATTAACTGTTGTCTCTCCTACATTCTGAAATATGAATTTGATGTTTGAACCAGTCATAGTTGGTATTGTAAATAGAAATCTGCTACCAGAGTGCGCTAGTAAGAATAACATTTTTAACATCTGTTATTGTGCAAGAACGTAAGATCAATTCTTTATTAGTGTGGGGTGATTTGTATTTTTTGTGTTGCAAGAATTTAGTGAAATGTGAAAAAAAAACGTTACAATTTCTCTAAGTGTGTGTAGGGGGGGGGGGTAGAGCTTAAAATAATCAACTTTTATAAGGTTTAGAAATCCGTTATCAGGAATTGATTGAATTCGATTGACTGTAATATTGATCATTTACTTCTTTACAGCGATTTTAATCGCTTCTTTATTTGTTAAATCGGATGTCTTCAAGCATTTAAACCGAACAACTCAATAAAGCTCATCTATAGTTCTTCTTTAGCGACTAGGGGGCGCTAATATCTGGTACTAATATCTTCCCATCCGTTGGATCAGCGGTAAGCTTAAGAACTCCTACCAATAGAATTCAAGGCTCCATACTCGCGCTAAGCCCAGAAGAGAGGGCCCATTGTGTAGCTTTGCAATTACAGAAACAAAGTACTGACATTTATTCAAAAATTAAAGTTTAGATTGTTAGTTAAAATGATGCTTTGTTCATTTCAAAGAAAAACATTTTCTTCTTCTTAATGAAAATTAACGACTTGCAACCTCGGTGATCTCGAGGTCACTACCAAAAGTGAAATTCTAAGGTGGACTACGTTAAGAAAATGCTAGTTTGAGTCATTGTGCTATACCGTTTAACGACTGTTTATAGAACGTATTGGTGTGAATCATGTATCATGTATACCGGTTAATGACTGCTTGTAGAACTTATTGGTGTGAATCATGTATCGCGTATACCGGTTATCAGCTATTTATAGAACCTATTTGTATGGATCTGAATATGGTTCTTGGTTTCAGTGGCTTGATTCTAAATTTGAGTCATGGTTTTATTGGATTGAATCTAAATTTGGGTCAATGTGTTAGTGGCTTGAGTCTAAATTTGGGTTCCGGTTTTATTGGATGGAATATATATGGACCTTTATTTTTGTAACTTGAGTGTAAATTTGACTACTTATACATGTAAAAAGCTCTCCAGGTACAATAAAAAAAAGTAAAATAGAAAATCAAGTAAGTCACAAAATTGCAGACAAGATTTAAGTAGTTGTGCTTCGGTTTCAGAGTCTATTCATCAGTGATGTCCACTGATAACGGTCATCTCGGGTTTCTCTGTATTTTATGTTGTTAGGAGATGATCTAGAGAACTCCGAAGACTCATTCAGTGTGAGATGATTTTCTGTCGAGGCACAAAAGCTGCTATCTTGTTCTATGGGATTAGGTGCCCGGATTGGATATAAGGTCAAATAGAATAAAATCTGTTTCCATCTTCAAGGCGGATTTGACGTTCGCTTGTTTGGGAGTTTCGTGAAAGGTGAGATGAGATTGAAGGGACAAAACGGATACGACACACAATGGTTCTCTCGGTACCAGCGATTTTCCAGCGTCGACCCCATTCAAAAGTGTCCAGCAGTGTGTAAGGCCTAGCTCCTGGAGTTTTATGATTGCACGTGTTACTGAACTAATCGCAGCCAACGTGAGCGGATGTGTACTTTTATTATCACGCAAACACAGGCGACGACAGAAGAGGAGACGTGTTTTAAGGGATAAAGTTAAAACTTTCTGCGTAGGTGTAAAATAAGACTGTAAGTTTATATTCCAATGTTTACTATTTTGAAGATCAATGAGATTTCTAGCTCTTTTCTTTAAACCTGTATTTATATTTACTTGGTTATTTGAACGCTATTAAATATTTTGTTCTAAAGTGTTTAGTAAGTTTGGTAGGTTGTCTATTTAAAGGGAAGTCAAGAAGGAGAGGGTCAGGCGTGGTTTTCGTGCCTGTAATGTAAATCCCAAGATTCTAGTTTGCGACCCGTTGCCACAAAAAAACAACGAACAACAACAACAAAAGAAAAACAAACATGCAGTGCATTTGGGTCCGTGGGTGCGCTATAAGTGTGACAGTTATATCCAACTATTCATTAAAACAAACGTAATCCAAGTGTTGGCAGTAGGTGCTATTGATTGACTAGCTGCCTTCCCCGTAGTCTTATCAGTTCAAAATTAAGGATGGCTACTCGCGGATAACACTTTGTGTAGCTCTGCGTGAAATTCCGAAACAATCAAAACTTGAAGGATGTTGGAAATGAACAACTTCAGAGAATTGTAGCAAATCTGACATGACGTGACAATAAAGCTTCTAATGATTCTTATCATAAAAGTTCTACTCACTCGGTACGGGTTTCCAGTAACACGAGTGTATCATAGCATTTCAAAGGAACCTATTGTTCTGTGTTGCTGGTGACGATGCATTTCGCTCAATACCAGAGCTCATTCTTCCGACTGGAATACAACAAAAGAAGCAGTAGTTGAAAGTAGTGGTTTACAAGACGTCTTATGGTGTATTATAATATCTCAAATAAAAACATGTTATTGAATCCTGTGAGCTATTCTTCAAATTGTCATTGAAATTAAAATTAAGTACAGTAAAACCCATGTCGATTTATATAGCAGTACTGGTGCTTTTTTATAATATGTTGCGTTATATTTCTTTCTCTTTTTTCGTTTAATTCTGGCACTTGAGGGAGTAAATATATAAATGTTCAGAATTTTTAACAGACATTTTCTTTTCGTTCGTACATTTAAACCTCGAAAGTTAAGGGGAAAGTCAACCTGGAACAAATGAGGCTGTTGCTACTGTTTGTTCTTATTTCTACTTTATTTCTTGTTCAGATTGACAAGTAAGACAGGAAGTCAACCTGGAACAAATGAGGCTGTTGCTACTGTTTGTTTTTATTTCTACTTTATTTCTTGTTCAGATTGACAAGTAAGACAGGAAATCAACCTGGAACAAATGAGACTATTGCTACTGTTTGTTTTTATTTCTACTTTATTTCTTGTTCAGATTGACAAGTAAGACAGGAAGTCAACCTGGAACAAATGAGGCTGTTGCTACTGTTTGTTTTTATTTCTACTTTATTTCTTGTTCAGATTGACAAGTAAGACAGGAAGTCAACCTGGAACAAATGAGGCTGTTGCTACTGTTTGTTTT
>NW_013668329.1:88686-90514 GCF_000517525.1 Limulus polyphemus
AAAAACAAAGCCGTAATTGTCTGATTGAATTCACTAAAGTGTAGATTATATTATAAAAACAAAGCCGTAATTGTCTGATTGAATTCACTAAAGTGTAGATTATATTATAAAAACAAAGCTCTAATTGTCAGACTGAATTCACCAAAGTGTAGATTATATTATAAAAACAAAGCTGTAATTGTCTGATTGAATTCACCAAAGTGTAGATTATATTATAAAAACAAAGCTGTAATTGTCTGATCGAATCCACTGAAGCGTTGGTTGTAATGTATTACAAAGAGCTGTACTTGTCACAGTGTAGTTTATGTATTATAGAAAATACTGATAGTACTATATATTTTTTCAACTATCATAGTTTTCTGTAACATATTCCAGATCGCGAGAAAGAACGAATCTTTAACATCCATCGAGTGCTCTGTAAAGATTTCAAAAGGGAATTCAGTAAATCACCAGAAGTTCTCCAACTTTTAACTACTGAAAACATCTAATATGATGCCTAATGGCCACAGTTTAGTTTGAAGGACAATTTTTTTCATCCTTCGAATGACTCATACCAAATAACATTTTAAATATCCGGTTTTGAATTAGGATTTGTTGTTTCAGTGTGTATGGAAAAAAGCCAAGGAACGTCGACGGGAGGCTTTCCTATGTACAAAGA
The DNA here is from genome assembly GCF_000517525.1 of Limulus polyphemus. Lineage (NCBI taxonomy): Eukaryota > Metazoa > Arthropoda > Merostomata > Xiphosura > Limulidae > Limulus > Limulus polyphemus. The sequence continues at coordinate 89,345 of NW_013668329.1, forward strand.
TATCATAACTGCCATTATTTTGCCGTTTAGCTCCAGTGGATGAAGAATCCACCACTGTTTGTATTAGCTCGCTAAAGCCTTGTCGGCTTGAGGAAACGTGTCTCCGAAGCTCCGGAGGATCAGCGCGGGTTATGCTTCGTCGCGTCCGTGACACAAGCCAGCCACCGCCGCAAAACGCTCGGGTCATTGTTAAGCCATTGTTTGTATTGGCTTGTTCTCCTGGTGACGAACGGATTTGCGCTGAAATGAAGCTTGAAGTACACTGACTACTGCACGGGCTGTTATTACTCTTGACACGTCACGGCTCGTGTCGCCTGCGAATCACACTCTCATGTTCTCAAATATGTTTCATATCAACTCATTTCCGCGGGTAAATACTCGTGATTATTTATGATTTAGTCCAGAGAAAGCTACTTACATATTCTTAGGACCACGTAGCCACTACTGACGAGATTTTGTCACTCGGTGAACAAAATAAACATTTTTTATTTTCAATAAAGGAACAATCGCTGCAAATAAAACAAATCTCTGAGGGTTTGTAGCCCAAGTTTCATCGGGATGAATATATAAAAACATTCTGTAAAATGTTCTTAAAGAAGAACGAACGAACGATTCTTAAATAATAACAAATAAGACTTCTACTTTCATCCAGAACTGAAGCTACTTGGTTGCAGAAACAAACATTTTGACTTTTTTACCATTCAGTATAATCATCAATAGATAGATAGCTTGATTATACTGAAGCAGGAATGCAGGGAGACAGTTAGACATCTAAAGAGATAGCTAGATAGACATATCAATAGATAGATAGCTTAAGCAGGAATGCAGGGAGACAGTTAGACATCTAAAGAGATAGCTAGATAGACATGATTATACTGAAAGCTATCTATCTATTGATATGTCTATCTAGCTATCTCTTTAGATGTCTAACTGTCTCCCTGCATTCCTGCTTCAGTATAATCAAGCTATCTATCTATTGATATGTCTATCTAGCTATCTCTTTAGATGTCTAACTGTCTCCCTGCATTCCTGCTTCAGTATAATCAAGCTATCTATCTATTGATATGTCTATCTAGCTATCTCTTTAGATGTCTAACTGTCTCCCTGCATTCCTGCTTCAGTATAATCAAGCTATCTATCTATTGATATGTCTATCTAGCTATCTCTTTA
>NW_013668329.1:91221-92616 GCF_000517525.1 Limulus polyphemus
GAATCTGTGTTCTCATATCTATCTTTCTGTCTGTTTTACTATCTGTATTATCTCTCTGTCTGTCTTTTCATCTCTATCTTTCTGTCTTTTTTATTCTACTATTTGTATTCTCTATTTCTGTCTTTCTAAGAATCTGTCTTCTCATATCTATCTTTCTGTCTGTTTTACTATCTGTATTATCTCTCTGTCTGTCTAAGAATCTGTCTTCTCATCTTTGTCTTTCTGTATTCTTTTTCTGTCTGTCTTTTCATCTCTAACTTTCAGGCTGTTTTACTATTTGTATTCTCTATTTCTATCTATCTAACAATCTGTCTTCTACATCTCTCTTTAACTTCTTAGCTGTTTGTCTTTTCTATCTTTCTTTGTCTGTCTATCAGTAGTTCCGATACTGAGATTATATTTAGTGCATGTGTAAGTCAAGTAACACAGGAAAGTGCAGGCAGGACTGTATACCAAATTAAATATGTTTGTGACGAGCAAAGAGTACACTGTCGCCCCAGTGTTCCTTTGAAGAATAGAAGGCTTTCATGTCTTTATTCATGTCCAGCTCCCTCCCGCTGCTCAGTCTTGTAGCCCACAATTACAGTTCTTGTAAACGTCAGAAGACGCGATCATTCAGGAAAGTGTGTAGCTAAACGCTCGTATTGTAGAGCTCGGCTGTCATTATCGCCGCTATTCACCCTAAGCCGAGGTAGCCAGCTTCTTTCAAAGACAGTTGTCATAATGAAGTATAGTGTGCAGACTTGAAGGTCTTTTGTTAAGATTAATTTCCAACAACGAGAGTGGAATAAATAAACTACAAACTTCTCAGAGTTTACTTTTACCTTGTAGTTTCATACACACCGAATACAGTTTGTTGTTACTTTTACCTTCTAGTTTCATACACACCGAATACAATTTGTTGTTACTTTTACCTTTTAGTTTCATACACACCAAATACAGTTTGTTGTTACTTTTACCTTCTAGTTTCATACACACCGAATACAGTTTGTTGTTACTTTTACCTTCTAGTTTCATACACACCGAATACTGTTTGTTGTTACTTTTACCTTCTAGTTTCATACACACCGAATACTGTTTGTTGTTTCTTTTACCTTCTAGTTTCATACACACCGAATACAGTTTGTTGTTACTTTTATCTTCTAGTTTCATACACACCAAATACAGTTTATTGTTACTTTTACCTTCTAGTTTCATACACACCGAATACAGTTTGTTGTAACTTTTACCTTCTAGTTTCATACACACCGAATACGGTTTGTTGTTACTTTTACCTTCTAGTTTCATACACACCGAATACGTTTGTTGTTACTTTTACCTACTAGTTTCATACACACCAAATACAGTTTATTGTTACTTTTACCTTTTAGTTTCATACACACCAAATACAGTTTA
>NW_013668329.1:93552-98825 GCF_000517525.1 Limulus polyphemus
TTTTTATCAGAGCTCTGTGTAAAGTATAAATAAACTTGTATGTTAAGAGAAACAGTCACAAATGTTTAGTAGATATGTAGATCTTGAAAGTCGAGTTGTTACTTTTACCATCTAGTTTCATACACACCGAATACGGTTTGTTGTTACTTTTACCTACTAGTTTCATACACACCGAACACGGTTTGTTGTTACTTTTACCTTCTAGTTTCATACACACCGAATACGGTTTGTTGTTACTTTTACCTTCTAGTTTCATACACACCGAATACGGTTTGTTGTTACTTTTACCTTCTAGTTTCATACACACCGAATATAGTTTGTTGTTACTTTTACCTTCTAGTTTCATACACACCAAATACAGTTTGTTGTTACTTTTACCTTCTAGTTTCATACACACCGAATACAGTTTGTTGTTACTTTTACCTTCTAGTTTCATACACACCAAATACAGTTTGTTGTTACTTTTACCTTCTAGTTTCATACACACCGAATACAGTTTGTTGTTACTTTTAACAATTCTTTATTTTCACAAACACATACACTGAAGTATAGATTGAAAGGTATTTTAATGTCATGAATTTATCCCATACTTGTGTAATTTTTATATAGAATCACAGCTACACTTAGTACGGCCTTGTGTGGACTATGTGGACTAATGGCTAGCTTGTCATGGCTGTTAAAGTGATGATTCACTGCTCGCGTCCCGTTGTCGTAAAACCTCATGGGGCCATGGGCGCTGTATGGTTAGTTAAGCAGAAAGATACACAATGGACTATCTGTGCAATGCTCACTACGAGTCTCAAAACCCGGTTATAACGTTGTAAGTCCGCAGATATACCACTGGTGGATGGGGGGGTGCTATACTGGAATAATGATGGTAATATACCACTATTCGGTCAAATAAATATGGCCCAAAAGTTGGTGGTCGCTGCTATTGACTGGCTGCCTTCCTTCTGATCTATCAGTCAGTTCAAAATTACTAACAGTAGTGCGCAGATAGTCCTAGTATAGCTTTGCGCGAATAGCCTAAAAAAGCAACAATTTAACATTGACTTTCTTCATCTCTTGGGAAACGACAAACACGGTGACCTGATCTTAGCATCAAAGAGAGATTCGTAGACCCAGCTAATGAAAAGACAAGTGTGGTGTATTTGTTTGGAGGTTGATTGAATGAGACAAGAAACGTTGTGAAGTTGATGTAAAAATAAATCGATTTCCAGAACGGCATGAATGATAGTTCTGTGTCACAACTACTGCGTTGCGGATGAATGGCTGATCGTTCTGTGTCACAACTACTGCGTTGCGGATGAATGGCTGATCGTTCTGTGTCACAACTACTGCGTTGCGGATGAATGGTTGATCGTTCTGTGTCACAACTACTGCGTTGCGGATGAATGGCTGATCGTTCTGTGGCACAGCTATTGCGTTGCGGATGAATGGCTGGTCGTTCTGTGCACAGCTATTGCGTTGCGGATGAATGGCTGATCGTTCTATTGCACAGCTATTGCGTTGCGGATGAATGGCTGATCGTACTGTGGCACAGCTATTGCGTTGCGGATGAATGGCTGGTCGTTCTGTGGCACAGCTATTGCGTTGCGGATGAATGGCTGATCGTTCTGTGCACAGCTATTGCGTTGCGGATGAATGGCTGATCGTTCTGTGTCACAACTACTGCGTTGCGGATGAATGGTTGATCGTTCTGTGTCACAACTACTGCGTTGCGGATGAATGGCTGATAATTTGTTGTCACTACTACTGCGTTGCGATAGGCTAAGTTAGAAAGAAAACTGTGTTTAAATAAAAATAATTATTAGATGAATATACTGAAATGAATCTGGAAGGTAAACTAAAAGAGAAAGGTACACTTATGACTAAATCTAGTAAAGACCTCTACAGCAGGAATTAACTTCTTGCTTATCAGAAACAAAACTCTTTGAAAAGGCCAAAAAATGCTCTCGCATTTCACAAACTCTTTTCCCTAACATTATATCAAAATTCTGTCTTTTTTTTTTCCACACCACACTCGTTTAGCAGATCCACGTACGTAGAGTAATCTGTGACACAATATGATACAGTAGAGAGTTTTCTTGGTCGAATCCTCTTACAGAAAGTATACCTTTGACAATATTTAGCAAGTTGCGAATTAGAACTTAAGATAATTTTCAAATCTCTATGTGTTGTGAATTGTGTACTGTGAGAGACGGAGATATGCTTTATGTGCTTGCCACAGTATGAAAAAACCTATATCTGAAGAAAAGTGATACAGGAGTCCTTTGTAGTACTGGGTTTGGTAACTTTATATCACGTGTATCAATTCAAAATGCACTCAAACTTCGTATATATGAAGTGTTTTAATGATGATAGACTTGCATTGAACTTAAATATAGGAACTGGAAACCTAGTGGTTAGCCTACCCGAACCATAAAACTGAGGGTTCAAGTTCGCCTCCTGTTGCCGAAATAACCAATTGTTCAGTACTTTGGGGCTGTGGGTGGGCAACTATGAATTAGTTTAAAATATTTAGAGAGTAAGAAAAAGCAACAATAAAGCATTTTATTTTGAATTTGTTCCTCTATTATTTGTCAAAAAAACTGTTTGATACTAAAACCTATATATATATATGTATGTATAACTAATCAAAATTTCTTTCATAGGTAGACGTTCTAGGACACCCTGTGAGAAAAACAACGAAAACTGTTTACTGCAGAGAGGAACGTGTATTATAAAAAGAAACACCTAACTATATATTAGTTTTTCTAAGGTATGTTTTTTCTTGCAAAATATTATAAAATTACGAAAAAGTAAAGTGCTAACATAATACACATAAAATAAGAAGAAATTGTTGTTTTAAAATTGATGTCACTTGTTTAGGAGAAGCATTTGTTTTAAAATTGATGTTACTTGTTTAGGAGAAGCATTTGTTTTAAAATTGACGTTACTTGTTTAGGAGAAACATTTGTTTTAAAATTGATGTTACTTGTTTAGGAGAAACATTTGTTTCAAAATTGATATCACCTGTTTAGGAGAAACATTTGTTTTAAAATTGATGTCACCTGTTTAGGAGAAACACCTGCTTTAAAATTGATGTTACTTGTTTAGGAGAAACATTTGTTTTAAAATCGATATCACCTGTTTAGGAGAAACACCTGCTTTAAAATCGATGTCACTTGTTTAAGAGAAACACCTGCTTTAAAATGATGTCACTTGTTTAGGAGAAACACCTGCTTTAAAATCGATGTCACTTGTTTAGGAGAAACACCTGCTTTAAAATCGATGTCACTTGTTTAGGAGAAACACCTGCTTTAAAATCGATGTCACTTGTTTAAGAGAAACACCTGCTTTAAAATTGATGTTACTTGTTTAGGAGAAACATTTGTTTTAAAATCGATGTCACTTGTTTAGGAGAAACACCTGCTTTAAAATCGATGTCACTTGTTTAGGAGAAACACCTGCTTTAAAATCGATGTCACTTGTTTAGGAGAAACACCTGTTTTAAAATCGATGTCGCTGTTATATTCCAAACAGGTAATGTTGTTTACACTTGTTACGTTCAGTTACAGCTTATTTTTACTATAAGCGACATATCGTATCACGTTTCTATAATGTGGCGTTAGAGAAATAGTATAAGCATTTTTATAACACTATTTTCCGATGAATGATGTAAGCAAATCACGTTTATAGAGAACAGAACAGAAACAAGGATAATGGAAGTAGTAACTTCGACTAGTATATGCAAGTGGGAGTGAAATCACATAACAGTTCTTTATTGTTTTACAATTGAAGATACATTAGTACGAAAAGAAGAAAGTATACAATTTTCTAACCATAACATTAAACACGTTTAGTTAAGTTATAATCAGCTGGGTTACTGTAGTTTCGAACTGTTTCGTTTTCAATGGCTCAACGAACGAGCGAAAACCGCATAACTTTGGAAAGCGGTTTCATATAAAAATGTTTGAAAGATGTCACTGCGAACAGAGAAAACCGTGTAATTTTTCAAAGCGGCTTCGCATATATCTTGGCGGACTTAACGCTCGTGCCTTTAAGCATGTAGTAGATAAGGCTTTCTATGTTGGAATAAGCTTAGAATACATATAAAGCTTTTACATAATTGCAAATGTTGAATGAACACATAAAGAAATTGTAAAATACACGACTACGCGATGTTCCCTTTGAAAGAGCAGGTTCTTCACAATATCATTGTATGCGCAATTAAAAGCTTCCGAACAGCGGTGGTTCTACTGTTCGGCCGTGTTTCAAGGAATCTGTTTTGTGGATCAAAAGCGATAAAAACAAACAAATACTTCTACATAATGGAAGGTTGGTTTTACTTCAAGTAATATCATAAGGCTTATACAAGGGGGGGGGGGGAGGCGAAGGGGGTAAAACGGTGGTCACTAAAAATGAATATCGCAATCAATGTAATAAATGTTTCTATTCTTCCAGTAAATTGGGTGCAATTCCCCAGTTTTGAGAGAATAAAACCCCTCAGTGTAGCTACGAAAGTGTTTTATCTATTTCTCATATTTGCTCCTCCCTGATCAAGGAGGACCGCCCCTTTATCAGCTACCGAAAGTTTACTCTGTTTGATGAGCTTTGAAGCTATCTTTTGTAACTGCCGAAAATTTCGTTGTCACCAGATTTGTCTACATTTCCCTGGGGCTTGTTCAATACTCTCCCACATATGAACCGTCATCTTTGAAATAACCAGAATGAGCCACCAGATTTGTCTACATTTCCCTGGGGCTTGTTCAATACTCTCCCACATATGAACCGTCATCTTTGAAATAACCAGAATGAATACGAAAAGTTTTCTTCATATTAATAATATGTGTGAATTTCAAAAGAATACCGAGAAACTATTGACCAATAGCAGAACTTCTGTCCCTTGTTTCTGAATGTCATGTTTCTAGCATGAATGCCCTTGTTCTTCAGTGATACACTTGGAGGACATGCCGGCCTTTTGAACCTGGCTCTGATACACATGGCGGATAGGCCGGCTGTTTGAACCTGGCTCTGATAAACGTGGTGGATAGGCCGGCTGTTTGAACCTGGCTCTCATAAACGTGGTGGATGGGCAGGCGATTAAACCTGGCTCTTTTACACGTGGTGGATGGCCGGCTGTTGAACCTGGCTTTGATACACGTGGCGGATAGGCCGGCTGTTGAACCTGGCATTGATACACGTGGTGGATAGGCCGGCTGTTTGAACCTGGCTCTCATAAACGTGGTGGATGGGCAGGCGATTAAACCTGGCTCTTATACATGTGGTGG
>NW_013668329.1:99674-100969 GCF_000517525.1 Limulus polyphemus
ACCAGTGTTAGTATTGTGAACAGGGGATGACTAAAGATGTACACGCCTACCAGTGTTAGTGTTGTGAACAGGGGATGACTAAAGATGTACACACCTACCAGTGTTAGTATTGTGAACAGGGGATGACTAAAGATGTACACACCTACCAGTGTTATATTGTGAACAGGGGATGACTAAAGATGTACACACCTACCAGTGTTAGTATTGTGAACAAGGGATGACTAAAGATGTACACCCTACCAGTGTTAGTATTGTGAACAGGGGATGACTAAAGATGTACACACCTATTAGTGTTAGTGTTGTTATCCCCTGTTCACAATACTAACACTGGTAGGGTGTACATCTTTAGTCATCCCTTGTTCGTATATGGTGTACAGCAGCGCCACCTTTCTTCCGCCCCCAAAATTAGATTTATTCTTAAGAAGCTGGAAGGCATGAACTAAGTACATTATCACACATTTTCACTAATGCTCCTACGAACGTCAATGATCGTCGTGGCTTAGATAGGTTTTAATTAACCTCTTGACAATATGACAGATCAATGTGTTTTCGCATTCAGACTTTTGTATATGCAGATAGGTGTAAGAAAAAGAAAACTTCCAGATAAAACACCTGTGAACCCCTGAAATAGTAAAAGTGTTCATTATAGTAGATACTATATTTCTTTGTGACATTTATACGTTTATGTGTTTATAATTTACAAACTCTATCAATTAATAACTCTTTACAAACATAATATAACGATGATCTAATGTGACCTTTTAAGTTTTAACGTTTTAACACTATATTCGTACACAGCGTGGTCACAAGTAAATAGACACCACCTTTTCAGAAAAAATAAATTTTCAGTCACATTCACATGAATTGATATATTTATAATTTAATTAATATCTAGTAGATCTTCCTTTCGCTTCGTGGAGTTCTTTGATCCTTTGGGCATCGTGAGAATCATCTCGTCAATTTTAGATTGTGGGATTTTCGCCCTCTCTTGCTTCAAAACTTGGAGTAGATCGCTCTTCGAACTTGGTTTTTTGGTTGTTTCTTGACTTGCCGGTCGAGTATGGCCCAGAGGTTTTTGATGGGGTTCATGTCAAGAGATTGGCTCGGCCAAGGCAACTTCTGGATAACATTTTCTTCCTGCCACGTTTGGGTGTTTCTAGCAGTGTGACACGGTGCTCCATCTTCCTGGAACTATGTTGTCCACGAAACCCGAGGAATAAAGTGGCAAGAGTCCTTCCTCCAATATTTCGACGTATTTCGCAAAATGTATGTTGCCAACGCACTCCACTAAGCTC
>NW_013668329.1:101927-109012 GCF_000517525.1 Limulus polyphemus
AAATTAGTTAGCATAAATCAGTTAAATGACGAAAAATTAGGTGTCTATTTACTTGTGACCACTCAGTGTACATTTGAGTACTTATTGGTTTTCCTTATAACACTTTCTATATCGTATCTAATCTATAAATTGTAACCAAAATAAAGGAGTGCTCTTGATCAGTTTCAGATATATTTTAATCGAAAACTTTGTAGCGAGTGTACGTACACGATGGTTCTGCTTGGAAACTATTTTCACACATTGAAAGTTTTAAAATATGACCAAGAAAACTTCATTAATATATATAATTTCAATAAGAGTTTCTCTCTCTCTTCAAAAAGAGAAAGAAAACAAGACCTGGTTTCATCTAAGCAATTCGTGAAGGACTGATTTTCCTAATGCTACTTTGAAGTTACGTTCATTAACTGTGTTTGTTCAGATGCTTTATTTCAGCCCTAAAGCTACGTTCATTAACTGTGTTTGTTCAGATGCTTTATTTCTATCTTAAAGTTATTTTGATTAAGTGTGTTTCTTTAGATGCTTTATTTCAGCCCTAAAGTTACTTTCATTAACTGTGTTTTTACAGATACTTTATTTCAGCCCTAAAGCTACTTTCATTAACTGTGTTTTTTCAGATGCTATATTTCAGGCCTAAAGCTACTTTCATCAACTGTGTTTTTTCAGATACTTTATTTCAACCCTAAAGCTACTTTCATCAACTGTGTTTTTTCAGATACTTTATTTCAACCCTAAAGCTACTTTCATTAAGTGTGTTTTTACAGATACTTTATTGCAACCCTAAAGCTACTTTCATTAAGTGTGTTTTTACAGATACTTTATTTCAACCCTAAAGCTACTTTCATTAAGTGTGTTTTTACAGATACTTTATTTCAACCCTAAAGCTACTTTCATTAACTGTGTTTTTACAGATACTTTATTTCAACCCTAAAGCTACTTTCATTAACTGTGTTTTTACAGATACTTTATTTCAGCCCTAAAGCTACTTTCATTAACTGTGTTTTTTCAGATGCTATATTTCAGTCCTGTGATATTATTCTTCACATTCTTTTCCACTAACATGAGGGTTTATGTTAAATACAATTACACAAGATTAAAAGCTTTGTCAATTTATCTAGAGATGGTGGGAACATAATTTGTACAATAAATAGAAATTCACCGTAAACTAAATATAAAGGTGCTGAAGATACCCTGGAGCAAATTTGAAAGCACTAAACATGTCGCCCGTGGCGCCACTTCCACTTTTTCTGCCATTACATTTATATACAAACGTGCAGCTCGATTTTAAACAACTGAGATTAAGAGTTGTTTATTGAATGTTTAAAGAAGATAAACATGAACTTTTATATACAAACTCAAGTGAAACAGACCAGGTGGCGTTTATTGACGTAATGTTGGAAATAAAAAAGTTTTCATCTCGAAAAACCATTAGTAAACCATAAGTAAAGATAATCTAGATTGCATCGTGTTCGTCTGAAATATTCCCTTCTCTACTAAAAATTTTCTCACACGTTTATTTTTTAATAATGTTTGCCATCTGAAGGTTTATGTTAAATACACTTACACAAGATTAAAAGCTTTGTCAATTTATCTAGAGATGGCACCACAGAAGATTGGCTATCTCACTTTAAGAAAACCTAGCGGATTTAAACAGAAACGACCGCTGACAGTTCATATTTACAAAATAAACATAATTCAACATGTTTATTAACTATCATGTCACTCTATTAACATTGTTCAACATGTCTCTAAACTATCACGTCACTCTACTAACATTTTTCAACATGTTTATAAACTATCACGTCACTCTACTAACATAGTTCAACATGTGTATAAACTATCATGTCAATCTACTAACATAGTTCAACATGTTTATTAACTATCATGTCACTCTATTAACATTGTTCAACATGTGTATAAACTATCATGTCACTCTACTAACATTGTTCAACATGTTTATAAACTATCATGTCACTCTACTATCATTGTTCACCATGTTTATAAACTATCATGTCACTCTACTATCATTGTTCACCATGTTTATAAACTATCACGTCACTCTACTAACATAGTTCAACATGTTTATAAACTATCATGTCAATCTACTAACATAGCTCAACATGTTTATAAACTATCATGTCAATCTACTAACATAGTTCAACATGTTTATTAACTATCATGTCACTATTAACATTGTTCAACATGTCTCTAAACTATCATGTCACTCTATTAACATTGTTCAACATGTCTCTAAACTATCATGTCACTCTACTAACATTGTTCAACATGTGTATAAACTATCATGTCACTCTACTAACATTTTTCAACATGTTTATAAACTATCAAGTCACTGTGCCAACATTATTCAATATGTCTATAAACTATCAGGTCACTAATAACATTGTTCAACATGTCTATAAACTATCAGGTCACTACTAACATCGTTCAACATGTCTACAAACTGTCGGCTCACTCTACTAACATTGTGCAACATGTTTAGAAACTATCATGTCACTCTACTAATATTGTTCAACGTGTCTATAAGTTATCAAGTCATTGTAACAACATTGTCCACCAAGTCTATGAATTATGATGTCACTCTACCAATATTGTTCAACATGTCTTTAAACTACTATGTCACTCTACTAACATTGTTCGACATGTCTATAAATTATCATGTCACTCTACTAACATTGTTCACATGTTTATAAACTATCATGTCACTCTACTATCATTGTTCACCATGTTTATAAACTATCATGTCACTCTACTATCATTGTTCACCATGTTTATAAACTATCATGTCACTCTACTATCATTGTTCACCATATGGTGAACAATGATAGTAGAGTGACATGATAGTTTATAAACATGGTGAACAATGATAGTAGAGTGACATGATAGTTTATAAACGTTTATAAACTATCACGTCACTCTACTAACATAGTTCAACATGTTTATAAACTATCATGTCAATCTACTAACATAGTTCAACATGTTTATTAACTATCATGTCACTCTACTAAGATTGTTCAACGTGTCTATAATTGATCAAGTCACTCTACCAATATTGTTCAACGTGTCTATAAAATGTTAAGTCATATTTTGAACATACTTCAACATGTCTGTAAATTATCATGTCACTCTATCAAGATTATTCAGTATGTGTATAAACTATTATGTTACTCTACTAGTATTTTCAACATGTTTATAAACTATTATATCATTTATTAACCTTGTACAGCAGGTTTATAAACTACCATGTCACTCTACTAACATATCTATAAACTATTGTGTCATCCTATTAACACTGTTCAACATATCTAGAAACTATCTAGTCACTCTACCAATGTTATTCAACATGCCTATAAAGTATCATATCACTCTAGAAATATTGTTCAATTCGAAATTGTTCAACATGTTTATAAACTATTATGTCACACTACTAACATTGTTCGACATGTCTATAAACTATCATGCCACTCTACTAACATTGTTCGACATGTCTATAAACTATTATGCCACTCTACTAACATTGTTCAACATGTCTATGAACTATGAAGTCACTTTGCCAGTATTGTTCAACATGTCTATAAACTATCGTGTCATTCTATTAACACTTTTCAACATATCTTATAAACTATCTAGTCACTCTACCAATGATATTCAACATGTCTATAAACTATCATATCACTTTAGAAATATTGTTCAATTCCAAATTGTTCAACATGTTTATAAACTATCATTTCACTCTACTAACATTGTTCAACATGTTTATAAACTATGAAGTCACGCTACTACCATTGTTCAACATGTCTATAAATTGTGAAGTCACATTGCAAACATTGTTGAACATATTTATTAACTATTAAGTCATTCAACTAACATAGACCAACATGTTTAGAAACTATTATCTCACTCTATTAATATTGTTCAACGTGTCTACAAGTTATCAAGTTATTGTAACAACATTGTTCAACATATTTATAATCTATCGAATCAGTACCAATATTGTTCAACGTGTCTATAAACTGTCAAGTCACATTATGAACATTCTTTAACATGTCTGTAAACTATCATGTCACCCTACAAACATTTTTCAACGTGACTATGTTATAAAGTCACTGTACCAACATCAGTGGCGTAGCAAGAGGGAGGCAAGGGGGGCAGTTGCCCCCGGGTGCAGGTGTGAAGGGGCGCAAAATTCCCTCTGGCCTATAATGCCTATTAATTAATAATTATGTCCTCCCCTAGGATATAGCGCAACTGCCCTACGTTAAGTAAATACAACACAGTGTTACGTTATTTGTGTGTATTACGCTTGCAGTTTTAACTTTTAAAAGCCGCACATTGAAATACAGTGAGACTGAATTGACGTACAGAAGTAAATTACACTATTTCATCATTCATTTGTAGATCAAATACAAGTCCTAGAGTACAACGTACAAGTAAATGTATGTTCAACAAAAAGAAAATACGAGATTGATGTAATATATTAACTGGTGTGCAAGATTGGCAATATATGCAACAGGCAAGGCCTAGATCTTGATCTAGTAAACAGTATAGGCTTAATGTAGTGGTTTGGAATTGTACTGGCTGATTTTAAATCATGTCTTACACCAACTAATATACTAGACTTTAGGTCTAATTGCAGTTATAACTTTATTTCTAGACCCTAGGTCCATCATCATACAAACTGTAGCCTATATTATAGGCATACTTAAACCTACACTAACTATTAACCTAGGCATTGCACTGGGAGAGATCTAATAATTAAGTTAATAGATTTAGATGTAACATTTGTTCTGAAAGTTAGGCCTAATAAATCTAAGACAGGGTTATATATAGATCTGAGACAGGGTTATATATAGATCTGAGACAGGGTTATATATAGATCCGAGTAGATTCAATACAAGGTACTTTCAATCTATGCACGCAAATCTAAGGTATAATTTAGATGTATAAAGCTAAATTTCTGTCATTATTATGACATCTAGATCCAAACCTAAGACAAAAAAGATGGAAATAACAGGTCTGACAGTAATGTTTGATCTAGATGTACTAGTTTCTTAACCTAGGAACTGTAATCTAGCACCACTAATTAGTTAGCCTGTATTTAAGTTTTAGCATTCTATCAAAACCTTTAATATTAAATATAGCCTTTGAGCCTCTAGGCTTATATTATGTTATGATTACACCCTTCTCCACAGTGTGTGGAATTTTCATCCGAACAATTTCAGACTTGTCTCCTGTAGTGTTCGTGTAGTTAAACCTATCGAGTTTTTAAATGTGATTTAGCAACTGCCAGTAATTTTTATGGTGCTCATAAGCATGATTTACCAGCATATACACTCATCTCCATTGATTTTCTTACTGTTGTGTCACATTAATTAACATGAGTATGGGTGGTCTAAATAATGGCAGTTAAAGTGAAACCAGGTCCAGATGTGTCTAACTAGTCCTGAGTTGCAACTATAATTGTATAATTTAAATATAATTTGTGGTTAGGAACTTAGGAAAGTAGAATGCTTCCTTTCATCTGACAATTTACATGTTGCAACTAAATAGTGTAGTCAGTATTTATTAATTTATACTATTAGCCCATTATGTCGAGAAAAGAAAGTGGGACACAGGGGCGCAAAAGACGTGCACAATTTGCAGCTTCGATGATGGAGTGAAGCAAATTGATGAGAGCTTTCCTTGATGGAAGTGATGACACCAGTAAGCCAGCATCTGTTCCTTTTAATGGCAGCAAAGAGTTCAAAGTGCAAGATTGTGAACATGCTATTTCAGTTGAAAAAGAAAACAATGAAGAAACTGTTCTCTGTCCTGTTGAAAGCTACAATAATAATAAAGAGGATTCTACTTTGTCAGAAACAAATCCACAGAATAGTGTTGCTAAGCTAAAAGAGGATGACCTAATGAATATTTTAACACACAGGGATATTGGATTTATGAAGTTTGATACAACAGGCTCGGCAGTTGTAACACATGAACATCGCACAGAGATTGTTAAAGTTGGAGCACATGAATTTCAACATAAAGAAGGTCCATTTGATGCCAAAGATGGGCGTTCTATGATTGGTTCAAACGACGCCTTCTGAATGGACAAGAGGTCAATCGTTCCTGGTTGGTGTATTTACCTCTACATAAAGCAGCATACTGCTTTTGTTGTCTTCTTTTTTCATCTACATGTATGACAT
Source organism: Limulus polyphemus (assembly GCF_000517525.1). Classification (NCBI taxonomy): domain Eukaryota; kingdom Metazoa; phylum Arthropoda; class Merostomata; order Xiphosura; family Limulidae; genus Limulus; species Limulus polyphemus. Next base: position 108,128 of record NW_013668329.1, read on the forward strand.
CTGATAGTCGGTCTGCTTTCAAAACACAGGATGGATTCTCTAAGTGGAAAATAATTGAAAAGTTAAATTCCATGAAAATAGTGAGAGTCATCGTGAGTCATTTGTTGCTTGGAAAGAAACTGAGTGCCGAATTCGTCTTCAAAGTGGCATTGATGAAGAGCTGCAAAGGCAAATTCATCAAGAAAAAAAGAAATGGAGAGATGTACTGCGACGGTTGCTGGATTGTACACAATATATAACTTCTCAGAATCTTGCATTTCTTGGTCATACTGAGGACATAACCTCAAACGAAAACCCTGGAAATTTCCTGCCACTTTTGCAGTTATTAGCAAAGAATGATCCAGTAATGAGAGAGCATTTAGAGCGTGTTTAAAAACAAGAAACGTCAACATCTTATCTATCTCCTGAAATCCAAAATGAATTTATAAATCTCATGGCTTCGCATGTGCGAAATTATTGTTTGTCAGCAATTTGTAGAAACAAATACTATGGTATTCTGTTTGATTCCACACTTGATTTAGCCCATCATGAGCAATTGGCCCAAGTGATTCGGGTTGTTGACATTGACTTTAAGACAAGAAAAGTAGAAGTCAAAGAATCATTTATTGACTTTATACAGATAAAAGAAAAAGACGCTGTCAATATTGAGAAAACAATAAGCAAAAAATTAGAAGCGGATGGAATTTTATTGAGTGATTGTTGTTCACAATGTTATGATAATGCTGCTGTCATGTCAGGTCATCTGTCAGGCGTTCAACAAAAAATTCTGAACAAAAATCCAAAAGCAGTGTTTATAAACTGTGACAACCATAGTTTGAACTTAGCATGTCTTCATGCTGCAAGGCAAAAAACAACAGTTATTACCTTTTTTGGAATAATTGAAGC
>NW_013668329.1:110012-111919 GCF_000517525.1 Limulus polyphemus
GAGGACCCAAAAATGAATTTTAAAGAAGCAGCTGCTGATCTCGATTCTTTGAAAGAGAAATTGATAGAAGAAGCACTTCCTGTCACTAGTGTTCAACATGTATGAAAACTATCAATTCACTCTACGAACATTGTTCAAAATGTCTATAAACTATCAAGTCACTCTATTAACATTGTTAAACATGTCTATAAACTATCAAGTCAGCTTACGAACGTTGTTCAACATGTCTGTAAACTAAGAAGTTACAATATAAACATTGTTGAACATGTGCGAAAGATAAGAGGCTCAAATCTGAAGCGAGAAAATATATAGATTGTGAATAAATAGCTACTTGCGTCTCCTGTTTAATAACGTCAGGTAATTATTTAGATCGTGTGGTGCCGAATATTGAAGTTATGTCGCTGCTAAGATCACTTAGTACCGAGTAAAGATAATCACTTTTTGTTATATTTTTAACTTTGTTAAATTTTTATCATCTCCCTAACCCATATCACTTACAGTAGTACACTTTGTTATGTGTTTTTAAATGGTTCAGTACTTTTAAAACGAAGAATTCATAATAACTTATTTTTATATTTTAGTTAACAGGAGATTACTGCTCGAAAGTCGAGATTTTTAGGTCTAAGGATCGCGGCAAAACATGTTATTTCCTGGTTATGCTCTACAGGAAATATGCTCCTGCACATCATGGAAATACTTTAAAGCTGTGAATGCCTAGTTTTAGGCTGTTTATTTTAAGTTCCATTTCCTGTATATAGTAACGTGATCTGTCATTCGTGGCACTTATTAAATGCAAATGTGCTCACCACATGTAAATTTTTTGTCATTATATGATTTAAACCAACAATTCTATACCCTGGTGATTTGGCGGATTATTGTCCTCACATCTGAATGGAAAGCTGCGGATTATTTTTTTTGCAATTCGAGATAAAGCATCTTTTAGACTTGTTTACTTGCTGCATGCCAAACTTAGCAAGTTGAACGTGGTGATCTCGTTAAGTCCAGATTAAGGTTAACTTTTGTTGATAGACTTCTGTTTTATTTATCACGTTTAGTGTATTTCAAAATGACCGATACTGTTTACTGGTTGTGGCCAGTAATTGAATTACTTCAAACTTCAACTGCAAGAAGCAACTTGTGTACACTGACATAAGGATTGCGAAAAAATTTCTCATGTTAGTAGGAACAACCTTCGTATTTCTCATGTTAGTAGAAACAACCTTCTTCTGTATTCTTCTTCTGGTTGTTTCTACTAACATGAGAAATACAGAAGAAGAAGATTGTTCCTACTAACATGAGAAATACAGAAGAAGAAGATTGTTCCTACTAACATGAGAAATACAGAAGAAGAAGATTGTTCTTACTAACATGAGAAATACAGAAGAAGGTTGTTTCTACTAACATGAGAAATACAGAAGAAGAAGATTGTTCCTACTAACATGAGAAATACAGAAGAAGATTATTCATACTAACATGAAAAACAGAAAAAGAAGAAAATTGTTCATACTAACATGAGAAATACAGAAGAAGAAGAAGATTGATCAGACTAACATGAAAAACACAGAAAAAGAAGATTGTTCATACTAACATGAAAAACACAGAAAAAGAAGAAATTGTTCATACTAACATGAGAAATACAGAAGAAGGTTGTTTCTACTAACATCAGAAACGCAGAAGAAGAAGATTGTTCATACTAACATGAGAAATACCGAAGAAGAAGATTGTTCATACTAACATGAGAAATACAGAAGAAGGTTGTTACCACTAACATGAGAAATACAGAAGAAGAAGATTGTTCCTACTAACATGAGAAATACAGAAGAAGAAGATTGTTCATACTAACATGAGAAATACAGAAGAAGAGGAAGATTGTTCATACTAACATAAGAAATACAGAAGAAGGTTGT
>NW_013668329.1:112843-119296 GCF_000517525.1 Limulus polyphemus
TTCTGTAATAAAACGTAGAAACGTTAGATTAGACGTGAATACTTCTGTAATAAGACGTAGAAAACATGTTAGATACACACTACGGTTCATTTTAAGTTTAATACGAGACTATTGTTTAGTGCAAGTGTTAAAGTAAGTTATTTTTAGAAGCGACAGTTATAGCAAGTTTGCTTATGTAACTGTTTACAAATCATTTGTTGCGTAGTTCAATTGTTTTGTATTGACGTCGTGTTACTCGAACCTTCTGATTTTTTCTCATTGCTTTAATCAAGTATTGTTGCATCATATAACATCTAGTAGTATATAGAAAGTTCTAGATTGCTGGCGAGAGTATATAAAGAATTCAGATAGATATAGACTGGGTGATCGTGAGTTTAGCCATAAAGAGTGTATAGTAGCGCCTTTTAAAGTTTAATAATCGCAGATTGTATCATAATAACAGAGTAGAGAAGAATAATTCGTCTTGTCTATTGTGTTCAAAAAGTAATTGAACCAGCATGTGTAGACTTTTGACGATAAAGAGAATTATTTAAAGCTCTCTATTCAGATGTGGTTATCAACTGTGTAATGAACATTTGATTATACGTTGTATGTGTTTTAATATATTATTTTCAAACAAGTGGATTGTGTGTTTATTGTTGAAAATTATCGCTAACAAGTCACAGACACCTACTGTAAAGAATTCGGCCCATCCATACATGTAAAAACCTGAAAAACGTTAAATTAGATGTGAATACTTCTGTAATAAGACGTAGAAACGTTAGATTAGACGTGGATACTTCTGTAATAAGACGTAGAAACATTAAATTAGATGTGAATACTTCTGTAATAAGACGTAGAAACATTAAATTAGACGTGAATACTTCTGTAATAAGAGGTAGAAACGTTAGATTAGACGTGAATACTTCTGTAATAAGGCTTACGAAACATTGGGTTAGACATGAATACTTCTGTAATAAGGCTTACGAAACATTGGGTTAGACATGAATACTTCTGTAATAAGGCCTACGAAACATTGGGTTAGACATGAATACTTCTCTAATAAGGCTTAAGAAATGTTGGGTTACACATAAATACTTCTGTAATAAGGCTTAAGAAACATTGGGTTAGACATGAATACTTCTGTAATAAGGCTTAAGAAACATTGCAGTACAGGAATGTTTCATCAACAGTTCTGTGATTAGTCTGCAGCTCGATGATTGTGAATATTTTTTTTTTCAAAAGAATATAATTAAACATTTGATTTCTGTGTGTAGCACATTTGATAATTGTTTTGGAAACTGGTTCAGTTTACAGTATTTACTTCAGTCCTTTGTAATCTCTCTCTATTCTATAATACCTACAACGTCACTATCCTGAACTTTCAAGTTGAACTTATAACCTGGAAGTTGTCACAGCTTCCAAAGACTTTGAAACATTAAACGCCCCTGAGTTTCCTTTTTTTAAGCATCTAAAATTAAATATTAAACTAACCCTAGAAGGTTTTGCCAAGCTCCCGCGTCTTCAAAATTTTTCCAGCGTGAAAAATGCAAGGACATTATGAAGAAGTGAGTCAGTTGTGGAGGGAGAGCTTGGGTAATCCTTCTATAAGTTATTACATCAACAGTATAATCTTTTTTATTATGGCTACTGACGTCTGGAGTCTATAAGCGTTCTTAGATTTAGCAGTTCTTAACATTAAGGGGAACCAACATTAGATACTCCCACTAAAGCACGTATGCTAATTCTGCCCTAAATATAGTGCAATATCGCATGAGCTGACGGTTTCGTTACTTACATATAATTCCTCAAGACTTTTAAGTTTTGTTGGCTTTCCCAAGTCTCAACACTAAGAACGTTTGCCAACTGCTATAGACGCTAGCTGTCAGATTGAACTATAAAAGAACACAACGATAATAAGCTATTTCTGGCAGGGGTGAATCAAGGCTCCCTTTGTCTTCTTGTAGATGCTTTTTAGCCATTTACTAAAATAGGCACCCAAGTGTTAAAATAGCTATCACTGCAGCGTGTTGGAAACTAATTTTTGGAAGGTTCTATCAACCGTTGTTCTTATACTAAAACCTAGCACTGCTGTAAACTTGAAAAAAGTGAGTCGCCTATAATAGTGACAAGCGAGATAATTTTAAATGTTTGGGACTGTTTTAACGTTCTCGTGCGAAAGTGTTTGACGCCAAGGAACACGTGCGCAGAACATGACAAAGTGCATGTGAACATAAGAAACACTCGAGTGAAACGACTTGCGTAACTGAAAACCGTTTGTAACCGGCTTATACATCACGAAGTGACGTAAACGCAGTCACAAGTTGTCGCGAAACGATACATTTGTTTACCTTTCTCAATTAGTCGCTTCCTTCGTGAACACGTATCTGTCCACTCGACGAGTCCACTTTCCCAACTTGCTGGAAGGTGCGAAATGATTATTAGCCACTACAAATATGAAATTTTTTTTTTTTAAACATTTTACTGTTATGTTAAGATGATATTACAGAGGACGCGGTTGTCGTATAATATGCATATCATGATGAAATCTCAACGATACACGTAGTATTAAAAACCACCGTGAATTTCATGTTCGTTTTATTGTTTTGCTATGTTTAGGTTTGGTGGATAAATCCATTATTTTTTGTATTTCAAAATGGCGTCTGCTATAAAAACACGTTTGCTGCTTTTGTTTAGGTATTTACACGAGGTGAGAAGTAGTCATTTTATGTGTTCATTTTTAAAGAAGTAATTTTATATACATTAACTACAGATTGAATGAAATTAATTTGAGATAAATTACCTATAATGGTTCCTGAAAAAAACTCTGTCATTATTTTATTTTATTGCGCTTCTTGAAAAAGAAAAAAAAAACATTTCTCAAGGCAGTATTCTATGAAAAGAAGAACAATTATTTTATTGTTGACTATAAACCCAAACTATTTATCCCTGTTTATTAAGGCATAAAATGCTTCTTAAAAAAACAAACTACATTTTTACTGTGTATTTAGTTGTTCGTGTACAAACACCTGTTTTATTTTAAGGCAAAGGTGGTTCGTGTGAAAACACACATCGAGTTGATTATTATACGCTAAGGGAAAAGTGGTTCGTGTAAAAACACCCGTTTTATTTTAAGGCAAAGGTGGTTCGTGTGAAAACACACATCGAGTTGATTATTATACGCTAAGGGAAAAGTGGTTCGTGTAAAAACACCTATTTTATCATTGTAAAAACACCTATTTTATCATTGCACATTAAAGGAACAGTGGTTCGCATGCAGAGGCGTCGCTGGGTGCTTAAAAGATTCGCCTTAAAGGCGCGGGAATTTTCTGCTTTTCAGTTTGATATCCATCATGGTTTTCTATTCGGATTTTTCAAGACACCAACTGGAGCTTCGGGGGGCACGGGCCCCGTGTGCCAGAGCCTAGCGACACCTCTGTTCGTGTGAAAACACATTTTACTAGTGTACATCAAGGTAAAGGTGGTTCGTGTAAAAATACTTATGTTAAAAAACATGGGTGAAAAGGCAGTTACTTTGATATTATTAGTGACAACCCTCTACGATCTTGGCAATTAAAGAGTGAATCATTTTGTGTGACAACATATGATGTTGTATTGAAACAAACAATAAGTAAATGCATCATAATATGTAGAGGTCGTTATAAAAGTAGAACTCATTTTGCTTTCTTTCACAGCATGTTAAGTGATCATATTTTAAGCTCTTATAGGTCGAGTCGTTTCTGCAGTAGTTTCATAAAAAAAAAGAAAAGGAAACCATTTGATTTGTTTCAGTGACACACGATACTCAGAGCAATCTATTCTATATCGGGCGAATGATTTAGCTAACCTGAAAGTTGCTTATTATCAAATGTCTTCGGGATATTGTAGATTTCGGGAATTTTATTAATCATCACTATGTGGATACTTTTGTTTAGTAAAATATTAATTCCAAAGTAGTTTCGTTGAAGTAATTCTAGGCATATTAAAAGTGAGGAATACAGATTTGTTACAGGTTAGGACTAACAGGAGATATTTTGTTGGGAATCAGTGGTTATCGTACCTGAACTCTGAACACGATGATTCACTGTTCACGATCCTTTGTCGCAAAAATGCGCTATAAGAGTGACAATCAAACTTCACTATTCGATCAGACTATTAACCCAATAGTTCGTGGTGAGTACTGTTGACTAGCTGCCTTCTTTCTGGTCTATAAATTCAAGATTTGGGACAGGTGTACGCAGACATTTCTGAATCAAAAAAGCAAGCAGATTGAGCTTTGACCTCGAGTTATCTCTTTATTTCCCATATTCTATCTTTTTTTTCAAGAACATCATTTCTAAGTTTGTACTTTGTTGAACTTAGGACTTGTATAACATAAATTTTACATCAAATCAGCTCCGAGCGTGAAAAGTCCTAGAGGTAGCATAGAAATACTACTTATCTGCAGTCTTTGAAATACGAAATAAAATGGCGAGGCTTTTAGTTTCTTGTTGAGCATAAGCTACAGAATGGGCTATCTGAAGTTGCCGTAGGGATCGAACCCCGATTTAAAGAGTCGCATACCCTCAAGCAGAGTACTGACTCACCACGGGTGCACAGCATTTTGTATCAACTAAAACAAACAATTGTAAAACTTTAAAAAAATATAGACGTGTTTATACTAATGATATGATCGAGACCTCAGAAAAAGTTTACAAATATATTTCATTTTTCTTTGCCTCGTTTTCACCAATACAATCTACAGTAATTAATATTACGGAAACACATTCAAACAAATGAGTCAACAACCTGATGTACGTATTGGTTGGTAGAATATCATCTACATATACCTAGAGCATAATATGTTTTGAAAATATATGTATATGTGCGCGTGTGTGTATACAAAGTTGACATACCTAATTTGTGCTTAATGTGAAATATTTTACTTACCACGAAGTTAGTATAGTTTTACAGTAGTTTGTAGTGAGTGGTCGTTTTCAAATCTTGGTGCTAAGAGACTTACTTATCGGCTGTAATGGACATCATCAGGTAAGAGACTTGTCGACTTTTTTGGACATCGCCAGCGTAAGAGACTTACCGGCTATAATGGACATCATTAGATAAGAGATTTATCGACTGTAAAGGACATTAACAGGTAAGATATTTACCGACTGTAATGGACATCACCAGGTAAGATACTTACCGACTGTAATGGACATTATCAGGTAAGATACTTACCGACTGTAAAGGACATCACCAGGTAAGAGAGTTATCGACTGTAATGGACATCACCAGGTAAGATACTTACCGACTGTAATGGACATTATCAGGTAAGATACTTACCGACTGTAATGGACATTATCAGGTAAGAGAGTTATCGACTGTAAAGGTCATCATGAGGTAAGAGAGTTATTGGCTGTAATGGACATCACCAGATAATTAATTTATCGGCTGTAATGGACAGCACCAGAAATAGCCTTCCTTGAGACGTCCGTAGCGTGTACACTTAGATGTATAGATTTTGTTTCGTCTCTGTCAGGAGTAAACTTAAATTTCAAGATTTGGTTTCGTTTCTATCACGTGTACACATAGATGTCAATATTCCGTTTCGTGTATGTCATTTCGAGCTAAGGTGAAAATTATCAGATTTTTCCACAATAGGGGGACGCCCACCTAAACTCTAAAATAGATAAGGAAAGACAAGAGGTGGGGATAGAAATTTAATTTTGTTTCGTCTCTGTCAGGAGTAAACTTAAATTTCAAGATTTGGTTTCGTTTCTATCACGTGTACACATAGATGTCAATATTTCGTGTCGTGTATATCATTTCGAGCTAAGGTGAAAATTCTCAGATTTTTCCACAATAGGGGGACGCCCACCTAAACTCTAAAATAGATAAGGAAAGACAAGAGGTGGGGATAGAAATTTAATTCATTAGGTATTTTATGTGTATATTATAACTCGAAAAGATACAAACGATAACGGCTTTACAAAACATCTAGAAGTATCATAAAAATTACTGTTTCCTCCGTCAATAGAAAATCACAACAAATTCAAATCCAAAAATTGATAAATAAATAAACTCACCCGAAACAGATAACGAGGATTTATTTGTTTAAGCGTAAAGTTACACAATAGACTGGCTATGCTGTGTCTGGTGTGGGGAACGAACACAAATTTTAGCATTATAAGCTCTCAAGCTAAGTGCTGATTCTCTGTTAGTAGATATCATTGTGTGTTTTGACGTGTTTACCTAACACCCGATGATATCTGTTAGGAGATATCATTGTGTGGTTTGACGTGTTTGATATCTGTGTTTTGACGTGTTTACCTAACACCTGATGACATCTGTTAGTAGATATCATTGTGTGGTTTGACGTGTTTACCTAACACCTGATGACATCTGTTAGTAGATATCATTGTGTGGTTTGACGTGTTTACCTAACACCTGATGACATCTGTTAGTAGATATCATTGTGTGGTTTGACGTGTTTAC
>NW_013668329.1:119961-133804 GCF_000517525.1 Limulus polyphemus
ACTGCAGGAGAAAACATACTGACAACTAGGAGATAGAGTTGCTGTACCAGAGATACTGTTGTCAGCATCAACTTATACTGCAGGAGAAAACATACTGACAACTAGGAGATAGAGTTGCTGTACCAGAGATACTGTTGTCAGCATCAACTTATACTGCAGGAGAAAACATACTGACAACTAGGAGATAGAGTTGCTGTACCAGAGATACTGTTCCTCAAGAGAACTTGCTTTACTCAGAACTTCCAAAAGATTAGATTACTGTGGTCAGTGTGCTTGTATCCCAACAGGTCATATTATATTTATGTTAACCTTCCCTTAGTTATACGCCCCCCAGTGACTCAGCGTCAAGTCTGTAGCCTTACGACGCTAAAAATCGGGTTTGGATACCGGAGGTGGACACAACACAGATAGCTCATTGTGTATTTTGCGCTTAACGACAACCAACCGACGAAACTTAATTATGTCCTATTGTTAATTCTTCATTATAAGTATAAAAAAATGTTTAACCGGGAAATTTGTTTCCCTGTCTTCTTCAATGTGTTTATTTTTTCTTTCTAAAAATGATCTAACCAGAATAACCGATAATCCAATCGAATTGCATAAATGTTAATCGATTGGCACTATCACAAGGTAACAAGCGGACTTTTTTAACAAGTCATCATGTAAAAATATGTTGCGGTATTTGGATGATTATTTTAGAATATTTCTACACTTTTTTTTCAAAGTTAAATGTTAAGTTGAATTTGAAAATCGCTAGTTTTAACTACATCTTTTTTTTTAGTTTAGAAAAAGACAGTGAATTAAAATTGTATTAAAATATTAATTTAACATATTTTTCTATTATTTTACACGCCACCCTGTGGCGCTAAAACAACATCAGGAAATTATACAGAAGACATTTAGCACCGTTAGATAAGTCACGCGCTTACTGCTTGAAAAAACAAAAACAGAACTTAATTCCACGAATTCAAATCCAGCCTAGGTCACCGTGAAGATGCACGTGGGCCGTTTCACTAAAAAATTTTTTTTATTTGATTGATGAAATTTACACTGTTCACCACGTGCTAAATCTCTAACCACATAAATAAACTTCTGAAATTATACTTTTTTTTTTCACGCACTTTATAAGGGCGTAACATAAAATCCTTTCCAAAATTTATCAATATTGTTGAATAGGTGGCGCTGCTGCAGAGAGTGAGTTACTAAGAGGTGGCGCTGTTGCAATTAATATTTTGTTATAGTTAAACTGTTACAGCCAAAGCATTTGGCAGTTAATAGCGGTGTTGCAGTCAATGCTTCATCAATAGATGGCGCTATCGCAGCTAACGCTTTGGTAAAAGGAAGAGCTGTTGTAGAAAGTGCTTTTATTTAAGAGGTAGCGTTTTTTTTAGTTTTCTATTAATGTTTTTTTATTAACATTATGTCTTCTAGTTTCTTAACGTTTTATATGTGAAAGTGATTAAAAGTGATGCCAAAGTGGACGAGAATTCGGTATGTATGATGGTATGTATACTCATCATCTTAACCACTTGCTCGAACAACTGATACGTCATTGACCCTTTCAATTCTAATAGCACTGGTCGACAAAATCGAACTTTTTTCGCTTATCAAAAATATAAGTATACTTGTCTAGACCAGTTTTTCACGCTGATTCCAAATCTGTTTTCTTCTAGCAAATCTAGTTATCGAAATATGACTGCTGTTAATTTCAGCACAATTTAGGTAATAATCACACATTAGGCTAGTTAACGTTACAACTTTATTCATTTTTCAGAATAATTCCCATTAACGTTATACACATCATACTCTTGGTTAAATTTATACAGTACACACTTATGAAAGATGAAATGTACAATAACTTAAATTATGATTTAGGCAATAACCATTCAGATTTGATCGGTCTTATCACGAAAACTTGACGTGCTAGAGGAAAACCAAAAATAGATCTGGAATCAGCGTCCCAAGAGCTATCTAGTCCACCTATAATTATATGTGATGAAAATGACTTGCTGGCCAATGTAATCAAGTGGTATTTGTACACGTGAATCGGTACAAAGGCTTAACAAAATAAAAAAGAGCGCTAGAACATTTACCTTTATACAAGATCATCTATTTTTAACGTTATCTAAGCAATGACTTTGAGTTTTGCAATACGTTTTATTTATTTATTGAATTATTAATTGACGTGTCCCATCATTTGAGGAGCTTTCAGATGCCTGTTGTGGTTCAAACCGTATAATGTGTGACGAGTGATAGTGGGGATGGGAGGAGGGGGTTTACCAGTAGATTTAAAACGGAGACACGTTGATTTTTGTGTATTGTGTTTCATCGGAGTTCAGTCTGAGTTCGGAAAAAAAAGGTTTCCATAAGAAACAAACACAGGTGTTGTGCTCTAACAAATGAAAACCAAAACCTACACCAGAAAACGAAACTAAATTTATCAGAATCTTGTCTCAAAATACTTATTACAGAATTACTTAACTGCTTGAATACAATAAACCCAGTTTAGAGCCTGTCTTTGCGTATGAAACAAACATCCCTTTCTCTCTTACTAGGCCTAGAGGTTGGCGTGCTGGACTGTGAGTCCAAACACTCGTAGTCCATTTCTCGTTTCCGCAATTTGGGGTGTGAGTGCGTTATAAGAATGACGTCCAAATCCTACTCTTGGGTCTGACAAGGGTAGCCTTCGGTGTATAGGACGCAAGCAGATTTTGACATCAAATTTTGGGGTAAAAAAGTGCGTCTTATACACCGAAAAATACGGTACATTATTCCATCAAAATGGCCCAAGAGTTGGCGGGGGGGGGGGGGGTTTGTTGACAACTGCCTTCCGTCTAGTCTATCAGTTCAAACTTGGGGACTGCTAACGCGTTTAGCCCTTGTGTAGCTTTGCGTGATTATCCAAAACAAACAAACTCTAGACAGACTTGAACTGAGTTATGGTAACGAGAACCTAGTATTACACTTGGCTGGGTTGTTGCTTGGTTTCTGACATTTGTCGGATCACTTTCTTCGCAAAATCATACTAAAAATATCCAGAAGTTAGTTATGTGTATCTAGAAATAACAATAAAAAAATAATGAAAACTAGGATAAAATTAATGTATTTTAAAGTTACGCCGAAAGAGGGCGAAGCAATAAAATATGCAAATTAAACTGTTTTATACACCGCTGGTGGTTCAATGGTGTTATAAAGCTATAAATCAGGTATCAATACCCTTGATGGGCAACACACAAATATAATGTATACAGATGCAACATATATATATATATATATATAAACACAGAAGATCTAAGACAAAGATTAAGAAGGAAAAACAAAACAACACTAGATAGTAGGGTAATAAAAGCTAGGAAAATTTTACCATGACACAACGATTCGGGCCTTAAACTCTTCTTCAGGTGATGTTTGTTAAAGTCCAATGACTACCCCAACCCTCTGAAAGCTGTGAGGTTTGAACTCTTTCACTCAGACAAGATATGCTAATCATGTTTGGTTTCTTGGGGCTTAGAAAGATCACAGATAGCCTATTGTATAACTTTTAGCTTAACAACAAACAAACGTTATTTTTATCACAAATGTTAAACGTGTTAACATACTTTGTTCTTACATAGCAACCAATTCCCTCCTAACACTGTAACCTGAAAATAACAAAAGAGTCGTAATTATTTTTATGTTTGACACCAGGTGACTAGATACACACTCTATACTCAAAGCTCAAGTTTTAGTCATGCCGTTCTTAATCTCTGCGATACATGTTATTCAACTCGACCCGTTTATCTAGTTTTGAAACATAAATGAACCTTTCTTTTCAGCGCATTGTGCATAAAATATTTTATTTTCTGGAAATATTTACAAAGCTCTGGTAAACCTGCTGAACCATAATTTTATCCATGCTTTAGTTTGTTCTTGTTGTTTCTACCTATTCCTGTGAACCCTAATCTTAAACATGCATTTGTTTGTTCCTTGTTGTCTCTACCTCTTCCTGCTGAACCATAATTTTATCCATGCTTTAGTTTGTTTCTTGTTGTTTCTACCTCTTCCTGCTGAACCCTAATCTTAAACATGCGTTAGTTTGTACCTTGTTGTCTCTACCTCCTCCTGCTGAACCATAATTTTATCCATGCTTTAGTTTGTTTCTTGTTGTTTCTACCTATTCCTGTGAACCCTAATCTTAAACATGCATTTGTTTGTTCCTTGTTGTCTCTACCTATTCCTGTGAACCCTAATCTTAAACATGCGTTAGTTTGTACCTTGTTGTCTCTACCTCTTCCTGCTGAACCATAATTTTATCCATGCTTTAGTTTGTTTCTTGTTGTCTCTACCTATTCCTGTGAACCCTAATCTTAAACATGCGTTAGTTTGTTCCTTGTTGTCTCTACCTCTTCCTGCTGAACCATAATTTTATCCATGCTTTAGTTTGTTTCTTGTTGTTTCTACCTATTCCTGTGAACCCTAATCTTAAACATGCTATTAGTTTGTTCCTTGTTGTCTCTACCTCTTCTTACTGAACCATAATTTTATCCATGCTTTAGTTTGTTTCTTGTTGTCTCTACCTATTCCTGTGAACCCTAATCTTAAACATGCTTTAGTTTGTTCCTTGTTGTCTCTACCTCTTCCTGCTGAACCATAATTTTATCCATGCTTTAGTTTGTTCCTTGTTGTTTCTACCTATTCCTGTGAACCCTAATCTTAAACATGCTTTAGTTTGTCCCTGTTGTTTCTACATCTTCTTACTGAACTATAATTCTATCCATGCTTTAGTTTGTTTCTTGTTGTCTCTACCTATTCCTGTGAACCCTAATCTTAAACATGTATTAGTTTATTCCTTGTTGTCTCTACCTCTTCTTACTGAACCATAATTTTATCCATGCTTTAGTTTGTTTCTTGTTGTCTCTACCTCTTCCTGCTGAACCATAATTTTATCCATGCTTTAGTTTGTTTTTTATTGTCTCTACCTCTTCCTGCTGAACCCTAATCTTAAACATGCGTTAGTTTGTTTCTTGTTTCTCTACCTCTTCCTCTTGAACCATAATCTTTATACATGCGTTAGTTTGAATCTTGTTGTTTCTACCTCTTTCTCCTGAACCATAATCTTATACATGCGGGTAGTTTGATCCTTGCTGTTTATACTTCCACCTCCTGTTAATGTGATAAGAAATCACATTTTATTATTTAAGTATTAATTTATAATTCCTGAAAGAGTTCAGCAGAGCAGATTGAAGAGAGCGCCCTCTTGTTTGTTTTTGAAGCACTAAGGGTCACTTGGAGGTGTCAGTGATGGTGTATATATGAGATTCTGACACGAATAAGGAGCTAACAAGGTGAAATATTCCACAATTTAAAACAAGTTTATTGAAGAGTACGAAAATAAGGTTTTGAACAACAGATATTCAGCGGGATTCCATCAAAGAGAAAAGCTATTTATAATCACACTATTCTCCAGCCGAGCTTACACAAAGTGACAAACAAGCTCGGCTGAAGAGTAGTGTGATTATAATTGTTAGTTATTATATTATTACACAAAGTGACAAAACAATAATATAAAACCTAAGTTAAAATGAATGTGAAACGGAAATGGATACGTTAAAAGGAATGAGAAACGGAAATGGATACGTTAAAAGGAATGAGAATTATTCTCTCAATGTTATAGGGTTAACACTGCTTAATATAAAAATGAAACGCACTGGGGTTTAAACTGGATGTTGTGGTGTTGATATATTGACAGGTGACACATTTCTTTGTATGACAACAAGATGTACCTGAGTACGTATTGGGGGTTGATTTCTGGACGTTGTGGTGTTAATGTATTGACAGATGACATATTTCTTTCTGTGACAACAAATTGTACCACACTACGACCAGAGAGTTGGTTTTTTGGATGATACCAAAATTGACAATTGATAAAGAAATCTTTCATTTCCTCAGACTAGCATCCAAATGAGAATTGGAAATGGATACGTTAAAAGGAATGAGAATTGGAAATGGATACGTTAAAAGAAATGAGAATTGGAAATGGATACGTTAAAAGGAATGAGAATTGGAAATGGATACCTTTTAACGTATCCATTTCCCATTCGTTTTGACACATCCATTTCCATTTCTCATTCTTTTTGACACATCCATTTCCAATTCTCATTCCTTTTAACATGTCCATTTCCAATGGTAGAGCACAGATAGCCAATTGTCTAGCTTTGTGCTTAACTTCAGACTTTCATAACCAAAATTGTTGCCTTTAAATTTATGTTTATTTTTGTTTTGTACGTCACATCTCATATTTAATTGTTTTTTTTTTTATTCCCAGATTTTCCTTTATTGTTTATCTCACTTAACAATATTATTCGATACACTCGTTCATTCTCTCATTGTTTGTATATTCAACCAGTTAACAGCTCTTTATTCACAATGTAAGTATATGTTTCTAGGCGCTTTGTTTAGTTACCGTGCTCAGTATAGCATTACACTAAATGAACGTATTTCTTCGTGTTTTCTTATTTCTTTCAATAGTACCCAACTAATTAGTCTATTATATTGTGTGTTTATTATTCCCGTTCCTTTCTTTGTTTTATTTTACACTAACAATGTTTTCTCGAGCCACATATTCTGTTTTCTTTCTTATACCCTAATTCTTTCAATAGCCGTTTTCTTTAACTCACTGGGCTGTTCCCTGAAACACTGTTTTCGTATTCGTCAATAAACTGATTTTAATTTGACGAGCATTTCAGCGTGTTTGTTTTCTTCTGTGTTTTCTAATTCTTTTTATTACCAGAACACGAGTAAAGGACTGTCTATTATTGGAAACATTGGTAATAAACCGATCGCAATACACAAGGCTCCAAAACAATCATATTGAATATATAGCTTGTCGTAAGGAGTTAGATCTTAAGTAATCTCGTGTTAGTAAGGTACTTCCGGTAGACTGGTTTAGTATGTTTGGAATTTCGCGCAAAGCTACACGAGGGCTATCTGCGTTAGCCGTCCCTAATTTAGTAGTGATATACTAGAGGGAACGCAGACAGTCAACACCACCCACCGCCAACTCTTGAGATACTCTTTAACCAACGAATATTGGGATTGACCGTCGTATCATAAAGCCCCCACTGCTGAAACGGCGAGTATGTTCGATGACGGGGATTCGAACCCGCGACCCGCTGATTGCAAGTGCCTCCTAACCACTTTCAGAAGTTACTTGCCATTATTTGTGTGTTTACAGAAACTTTAAAGTGGGGTATTTTTCCTGCCTGATTCAGGCGTGCTCTATAAGTGCATCATGATTGACTCGTTTACCTGTCTGATTCAGACTGCTAGTCAAGCGTGCTCAAAAAGTGCATTACGATTGACTCGTTTACCTGTCTGATTCAGACTACTACCATACATGCTCCATAAATGCATTACGATTGACTCGTTTACCTGTCTGATTCATACTGCTAATCAAGCGTGCTCTATAAATGCATTACGATTGACTCGTTTACCTGTCTGATTCAGACTGCTAATCAAGCGTGCTCTATAAATGCATTACGATTGACTCGTTTACCTGTCTGATTGAGACTACTACCATACATGCTCTATAAATACATTACGATTGACTCGTTTACCTGCCAGATTCAGATTACTACCTTACATGATCTATAAGTGCATCACGATTGACCCGTTTACCTGTCTGATTTTAATTGCTAACGAGACATGCTCTATAAGTTAATAATGATTGATTCGTTTACCTGCCTGATCTAGAGCATGTCTAGCTAGCATTCTCTAGACCAGGGATTATCAAACTATGGTACGCGTATTTCGGTGGTACACGACACAATTAATACAAGAAAACATAAAATTTGTAATAAGCCCTATATGAGCTTCCCACGTACACGGCCCGGCATGGCCAGGTGGTTAGGAGCTCGACTAACAATCTGCGGGTCGCGGGTTTGAATCCGCGTCACACCAAACATGCTCGCCCTTTCAGCCGTGGGGGCGTTATAAGGTGTATAAGGAGTTACTATTCCTTAGTAAAAGAGTAGCCCAAGAGTTGGCGGTGGGTGGTGATGGCCTTTCCTCTAGTCTTACACCTCTAAATTAGGGACGGCTAGCGCAGATAGCCCTCGTATAGCTTTGCGCGAAATTAAAAAAAACAAACAAAACAAATACACCCACCCACATACATATACATACTATTCTCCTTACTTACAGACTCACCCTCTATCTGTACAGACTCACCAGTAATTTCTTACCTTCAAATTGATAAAAATGATACCACATATTCTTCGTTCGTGCCAGAAAAAAACAATCACGTCCTTCGCATTAATGGGTAAGTGTTAAAAATATGAACTTTTGTTACTAGGTTTTTATCTTTTTTTTTTTTTTAATTAAGTTCGTAATTTAAAAAAAATAAAAAGTGGTACGCAAGCTTGAAACGTTTGAGAACCAGTGCTCTAGGATATCAGACGCTCTACCTCTCTGCAATAGCTTGTTCAATGCCGATGACGGAACTAGAAAACGAACAGTTTAATGTTACATTAGTAAGTAGCTAAGTGATTAAAAGTGATGTTCTGTACCACTAATCTTGTGTAGATACAAATAACGTTGTTCCACAATCAGAGTCAGTCTCCTCCATTCCTCCAGAGCTATATAATAAGTTCCTGGAGTTTATATTAATACAAGTGCTTGTAAGATTATTTTGAACTATCATATTTAGGGTATATCACAGTCAGGACCCAACGCGGCATTACGAAAACAAAGAACAAAACGAATCTATGGTGTGGGTTATCACAACTGATCTGTAACAGCGAACTACGTGTGGGTTATCACAACTAATCTGTAACAACGAAATAGGTGTGGTTTATCACAGCTGATCTGTAACAGCGAACTAAGTGTGGGTT
Source organism: Limulus polyphemus (assembly GCF_000517525.1). Taxonomy (NCBI): domain Eukaryota; kingdom Metazoa; phylum Arthropoda; class Merostomata; order Xiphosura; family Limulidae; genus Limulus; species Limulus polyphemus. Next base: position 128,832 of record NW_013668329.1, read on the forward strand.
ATCATAGCTGATCTGTAACAGCGAACTAAGTGTGGGTTATCACAACTGATCTGTAACAGCGAACTAAGTTTGGGTTATCACAACTGATCTGTAACAGCGAACTAAGTGTGAGTTATCACAACTGATCTGTAACAACGAAATAGGTGTGGGTTATCACAACTGATCTGTAACAGCGAACTACGTGTGGGGTATCACAACTAATCTGTAACAGCAAACTAAGTGTGGGTTATCACGAAATAGGTGTGGTTTATCACAACTGTTTTCAAACAGCGAACTACGTGTGGGTTATCACAACTGACCTGTGACAACGAACTAGGTGTGGGTTATCACAACTGATTTGTAACAACGAAATAGGTGTGGTTTATCACAGCTGATCTGTAACAGCGAACTAAGTGTGGGTTATCACAACTGACCTGTAACAACGAACTAGCTGTGGTTTATCACAACTGTTTTGTAACAGCGAACTACGTGTGGGTTATCACAACAGACCTGTAACAACGAACTAGGTGTCGTTTATCATACTGATTTATAACAGCGAATTACGTGTGGTTTATCGCGAAGTAGGTGTGGGTTATCACAACTGATGTGTAATAGCGAACTAAGTATGGTTTATCACAACTCATCTGTAACAACGAACTGAGTGTGGGCTGTCACAACTGATGTGTAACAGCGAACTAGGTGAGGGTTATCACAACTCATCTGTAACAACGAACTGGGTGTGGGTTATTACAACTGATCTATAACAGCGAACTACGTGTGGGTTATCACAACTGACTTACAACAAACATAACCCTACAGATCTGTCGAAGTGATTAACATCCTCAAAAAGCTGAGGTTGATTTACCTTTATTATATGATTACATTTCTCTGAACGAGGTCAACATTAATTTCGTTTCAGTCCAAAATTGCGGGGATATTTATCATTAAATACTTACAGAGAACAAAAAATTCGAGGCTGAGACAGAGCGCTTATTGTAACTTCTAAAAAGTTTCAATCTGTCTGTCTGTCTTTGTGTGTGTTTATATATGTGTTTGGCTGAGAAAATTTAGAAAGTATTCTGGTTACAACCTGGCATATTTACTCTCTCAGCCAGAATTACTAGCCCAAGGAAAGCGTGTTAGTTAATAGCACTGCTAAAATCAGCAAGGCTGCGACTTCGGTAATTTTCCTGACAATCCCCACGATCTATGACATAAATCTGTATAATTTATGACTGAATAGTAGTAATTTTCGCGGCTTAATAAAGTAGATTTTTCTCGTTCACACGCCGTTTCGTTACGTGAGATACAGTATGTTCAAAACAAATTATAATTCTAAAGCTTTGTGACGTTGTGTGGAAAAGCCAGAAAAACTTATTATTTTCGCTCTTCCCTTGCTCAATATTATAAAACAGCTGATGCAGACAACATTTAAAAAAATGCTTTACTTGTTAGATGTAAAACAATAAGTCAAGGCTTTACAGGTTACGGACAAAAGATTTAAGAAATTATAATATCATTTCACTCTTTTGTTATATTAATTATGGTGTATTTTTAGTTGATACTTTACTCACAAGTGTTATGTATTTACCCTTGCTAACTAAAAATAACCTTAATTTTCTATCTGTTTATCTGCTTTTCTTCTATTTATCGATTTAAATGTACAATAAAATTGTATCATAAAATTACAACGTTTCGACCACACGTATACCCATTTCCAGATAATTTTTACACTATGTTGTATCAGTTTAAAGAAGGTAAAACTTTATCATACAAGCACAACGTTTCGACCACACGTATACCCATCTTCAGATAGTTTTACACGGTGTTGTATCAGTTTAAATAAGGTAAAACTTTATCATACAAGCACAACGTTTCGACCACACGTATATCCATCTTCAGATAGTTTTAGATGTTGTGGCATTCTACATTTAATAGTTTTTATTATGGATCCTCACCGATATTAAATTTGTCGATCTTCATGTCTTCTCAGTTTCTGTTTATCAATTAATACCAATAAATCTAGCCAGAAGCACTAGTTAAAATTTATTTTCTATTTATTTAAGCTTAATTTTCTAGATGTTGACAGAAGTGTGATTTATTTCCCAAAGGATACTACGTTTATCCGTGATACGTAAATGTTCACGTAAATTTTCAACCACAGTGATACATATATAAATTAAAAGTATCTCTTGATATTTGGCAGTTCACGTAAATTTTCAGTCACAGTAACATCCATATATTTAGAATATCACGTGATGTACGGAAGTTCACGTAAATTTTCAGTCACAGTAACATCCATATATTTAGAATATCACGTGATGTACGGAAGTTCATGTAAATTTTCAGTCACAGTAACATCCATATATTTATAATATCACGTGATGTACGGAAGTTCACGTAAATTTTCAGTCACAGTGATATATATATAAATTAAAAGTATCTCTTGATATTTGGCAGTTCACGTAAATTTTCAGCCACAGTAACATCCATATATTTATAATATCACATGATGTACGGAAGTTCACGTAAATTTTCAGTCACAGTGACATCTATAAAATAAATGTTGTTAGTAGCTGGACTAAGAACGTTTTTCTGAATAATTGTGAATAGGATTCCAATGAAAAACGTAAATGTATGCAATATTTCCTATTTCCTCTAGTTGACCCATGTTTTTAGTTAACGCCCTATGGTGGTTCAAGCTGATATTTGGGAGGATGGAATTTTAAATAAAACAGTTACTATAGCTATTACTTTTAAAATTATCTTTCCGATTTAGTCCTCAAACTGTTGACTTGTTTGTACTTGTTACAACGCTGTGTAAACAACTGACCAAAACAATGGGATGATGTCACTTCTTTTCCAAGTAAGGTACAGAAGGGACCCAGCAATAATTAGTGGGATTAGCTCCAGTATTATTTATATTTCGGTTTAAGTTTTTTATATAATGCATACGTTATTATGGATCTCGTAACCAACGAAATCATGGATCCACGTTCAATTTAGTGCATAAATAGTTTAGAAAATTGTGTTTAAAAAAGCTGATAGATATGGATGGTAATGCTAGGGTTAGTAAAGTCGTAAAGTCTCTTCCACAAATATATTTGTTAATGTTACCTTTAATTTATTTACTTGTCATTATACATTACTATTAGGCTTACTATAGTTTTTAGCACTGCATCCTGCGCCCCAGTGGCTCAGCACTATGCTTATGGACTTATAACGCTAAAAATCGGGTTTAGATACCCATGGTGGGCACAGCATAAATAGCACACTGTGTAGCTTTGTGCTTAATTACAAACAAACAGATAACATTGCATTCCATATCTAGTCCCATAGGGAGTTTCAAAAATTATGAGTGTATAATAGTATTCCAATCACACTATGTTTGCCATATTTATTGCCGACGATGCGTTTCGCACAATCCAGAGCTCATCAGGCCGGTTGAGACACACACACACAAAACACAGTAGTGGACATAAAACTATTTATATAAACAATTTGTTGCAACAACAGTTGTTATGGTGTGAACGCCTTTTAGAAGCTGCAAAAGCATGATTGTAGTTAATTTACTCGACATTAGACATTAGTATTAGGCCTATTATATTTTTTAACAATGCATTCTATATTTAGTCCCTTAGGGATTTTCAACAATTAGAAAAGTGTATAGTGATAATATTCCAACCAGTCGATATGGTGAACATAGTGTGGTGGGAATATTATTATTATACACTCTTCTAATTGTTGAAAATCTCTAAGGGACTGGATGTAGAATGCATTGTTAAAAGATATAATAGGCCTAATACTAATGTCTAATGACAAGTAGGTCAAATATAATCATGCTTGGCCAGTTTGAAAAAGGCGTTTACAATATAACAACTGTTAATGTTACCTTTACCAAACTACAGTTTTAATTCCTCCCTTTTTTTTCTCGAAGAAGGGGACGGCCATCCTGTGAATTTCATTTAAATGCTGCAGTAAGTTACATCAGGGGTTCTTATACTTTTAACTTGAGACCATCCACCAAGACCTTGGACATCCAGGTTGAGAATCCCACCTAATGATTTAATAAAACATTTCAATAATGGCCAATCTGAAGTACGTGTCACTGCATTTTGCTGTTTAGAGAAAAGAAAAGAAATACATCCAGCATATATAAAGTTGTGTAGCTCATATTAACCGCAATAAATAAAATTATCGCAGACAATTTGACTTTGTTCCAACGTCAGGCAAGTTTAAAAGGGAATCATTCTTTTTCTTCTTAGGTCCCCCTGTGACGGTCTCGAGAACCTTAGTTTGGCAACCTCTGGTTTAGATAACCTATTATTGTAGCTATTATGTACTGAAGGTTAAAATCGAGTCCATACGAAGATGGCGCTAGCATCGTTAATAGCTAAGATGATTAACATTTCTTAATTTCAGGTGTTTACTCCATTACAAATGAATATCTCTTTAAGAACAACCTCCAGGGCATTGTGTTACTAATATTATTACAAATATTTTCATTACGTTTAAATGTTCTTTTGAATGAGGTGATTTTATGCCTCAGCTGATAAGGTTGTTTTAATAGATAGCTGTTCACCTTACTGGTGCCTGTTTACCTTGACTCATGTCGGTTCACATTTACTGGTGTCTGTTTACCTTGACTCATGTCGGTTCACATTTACTGATGTCTGTTTACCTTGACTCATGTCGGTTCACATTTACTGATGTCTGTTTACCTTGACTCAGGTCTGTTCATCTTTACTGATGTTCGTTGATGCCTGTCTTCTTTTACTGTTGTATGCTCACCTTTACTGATATCTGTTTTCCTTTACCGTTGCATGTTTACCTTTACTGATATATGTTTTCCTTTATCGTTGCATGTTTACCTTTACTGATATATGTTTTCTTTTACCGTTGCATGTTTACCTTTACTGATATCTGTTTTCCTTTACCGTTGCATGTTTACCTTTATTGACGTATGTTTACCTTTACTGATATCTGTTTTCTTT
>NW_013668329.1:134624-135486 GCF_000517525.1 Limulus polyphemus
CCTTTACTGACGTATGTTTACCTTTACTGATATCCGTTTTCCTTTACCGTTGCATGTTAACCTTTACTGATATCCGTTTTCCTTTACCGTTGCATGTTAACCTTTACTGATATCTGTTTTCCTTTACCGTTGCATGTTTTCCTTTATTGACGTATGTTTACCTTTACTGATATCTGTTTTCTTTGATTTATATGTGTTCACCTTAGCTGATGTCTGTAACGTGTAATATTAAATATATTTGTAAATGTTTGATGCCTATTTTTCTTATCTCGTTAATCATATTATCTCTGGTAAATCTTTTATGTTATTAGTTCTTTACTTTCCCTACATCTCTGGCACTTTTGGCGGACCTTCATTTTACCTTTTCAACCCCTTTGTTCTTGCTTTATTGGTAGTCAGACTTTTGAAATAATACAGCATATTTAAGAGTGTAATACGTTTACAGGTAGGATGGTAACTGTATTTACACGTAACTTGACAACTGTATTTACTGGTAAGTTAATAACTGTATTTACTGGCAAGTTGATAAGTGAGTTTACTAGTAAGTTTATAAGTGAGTGTACTGATAAGTTTATAATTGAGTTTACTGGTTAGTTAACAAGTGAGTTTGCTGGTACGTTGACAAGTGAGTTTACTGGTAAGTTGACAAGTGAGTTTACTGGTAAGATGATAATTGAGTTTACTAATAAGTTTATAAGTGAGTTTACTGGTAAGTGGACAAGAATGTTTACTACTAATTTGACAACTGTCTTTATTGGTAAGTTTACTGGTACTTGAAAAGTGAGTTTACTGGTTAGTTTACAAGTGAGTTTACTGGTACGTTGACAAGTGAGTTTACTGGTAAGTTGATAAATGCATTTGC
>NW_013668329.1:136486-144278 GCF_000517525.1 Limulus polyphemus
TGTATTTACACGTAACTTGACAACTGTATTTACTGGTAAGTTAATAACTTTATTTACTGGTAAGTTGATAATTGAGTTTACTAATAAGTTTATAAGTGAGTTTACTGGTAAGTGGACAAGAATGTTTACTAGTAATTTGATAACTGTCTTTATTGGTAAGTTTACTGGTTAGTTAACAAGTGAGGTTACTGGTAAGTTGACAAGTGAGTTTACTAGTTAGTTAACAAGTGAGTTTACTGGTAAGTTGATAAGTGAGTTTATTGGTAAATTGATAACTGTATTTACTGGTAAGTTGTCAACTGTTTTTACTCATAAGTTGGCAACTTTATTTACTGGTAAGTTAAGAAGTGAGTTTACTAGTAACTTAACAACTGTGTTTACTGTTAAGTTGACAACTCTATTTACTGGTAAGTTTATAATTGTATTTACTGGTAAATTTACAACTGTTTTACTCATATGTTGACAACTGTATTTACTAGTAAATTGACAAGTAAGTTTACTGGTACGTTGACAAGTGAGTTTACCGGTAAGTTGACAATTGTCTATATTGGTAAGTTGACAAGTAAGTTTAATGGTACGTTGACAAATGAATGTATTGATAAGTTGATAACTGTATTTACTGGGAAGATGATAAGTATATTTACTGGTAAGTTGATAAGTGTATTTACTGATAAGGTGATAAGTGAGTTTATAATTGTGTTTACTGGAAAGTTGACAAGTGAATTTACTGGTAAGTTTACAACTGTGTTTGCCGGTAAGTGGACAACTGTATTTATTGGTAAATTGGTAAATGTGTTTACTAATAAGGTTATAAGTGAGTTTGCTGGTAAGTTATTAAGTGAGTTTACTATTAAGTTGATAACTGCATTTACTGGTACCTTTGACAACTGTATTTGTTGGTAAGTCTATAACTGTTTTTACTCATATGTTGACAGCTGTATTTACTGGTAAGTTGATAAATGAGCTTACTAGTAAATTGACAGTTGCATATATTGGTAAGTTCACAAGTGAGTTTATTGGTAAGTTGACAACTGTATTTAGTGGTAAGTTGATAACTGAGTTTAGTAGAAAGTTTATAAGTGAGTCTAGTGGTAAGTTGATAAGTGAGCTTCCTGGTATTTTGATAACTGTGTTTAATTAGCAAACTGGTAAGATATAAGAGTTTACTGGCAAGTTAATAAGTGGGCTTACAAGTAAATTGACAAGTTTCTTTACCTATAAGTATTTTTACAGGTAAGTTTATAACTGTGTTTACGAGTATTTGGATGGTGTGTTTATAGGATTTTAAAGAGTGTTTATAAGTAAGTTGACAAATACGTTTACCTCTAAGTTGACAAGTAGGTTCACAGGTAAGTTGATAAATGTTTACACGTGGGTTGATAAATGGACTTACTGACGTGTTGATAGTGTGTTTATATGATCTTAAAGTGTGTTAACTTGTTAACTGCTGCATTTCTGATTGACATGTACTCAAACTTCACACCTTGTAATATCGATCTTAGTTATATATCATATTATTATGAAAGAGCACTATTAAAAGGCCAATAACAACATTTTATATCTAGTAAAAGCTTTCGTTGTATTTCTAACAATCTTTGGCTCTGGGCCTAATTTAGAAATTGGTAGAGACGAATGCAGAAATGTTTGTGATAAAAAAAAAATCGTAAAACTTGAATATGTGTGACATTAATTTTGTTATTTAGCGCAATGGGCTACATATACTTTGTCCGTCGCGGAGATCGAACCTTGAATTTTAGCGTTTTACGACCTCGAGCTGATCCGCCGTCGGACTTGACAATCTGTCATTCGCGATATCTGTCTACGAAGGAATTTCTTTGTAGTTCATTTTTAAATTTAAAGGCTAGCCTGCAAACGTGTTTATTAGATGAAAGTTTAATATATGCCAGTTTGTTACTGATTCGATTGTATCGCCATCTACAAATTAATAGATTTTCAAACTAAAGCTATGCACGTCCATCAAGCGACTTTGAGGTCGAGATGTGAAGTTGTATTTTGTTTTTGTATTACATCGATCGGGCTTAAAACACCATAAATTAGTCATGACCAAATAAAATATAAATGAATGCTGTTTGAGGCAGAGTTTTAATTATATGTTAAAAAAAACTTAATTATAGCCTTGTGTTAGAGGTCGAAAAATGCAAGGTATTTAGGCTTATATTTTTACGAGGTATGTTGGAGAATGCTTAGAATTAATAATGAAGAATTAAAGGGGTGATTATTAACATCATAACAATTTATGTGTCTGGTCATTATAGAAAGCTTAGCTGATTTTTATTAAAATTTGATATTAATCTTGAGATCATCATTTTTGGCTATACTATCAACGATAAAGCAAGTAATTACGTGATCCCCAAACTTTGAAAGTATAAAAGTTGAAACCAGCATTTAAACCGGTTTTTAAATTTTTTTATATGTACTAGCTCTTCCGCCAGGTGGCGATCAGTAAAGATTTTCCATCTTCGATATATGCATATAAATGACTGGAACTTCTGTCAATCAGTACGTGACTTTATATTTATTTGTGAACGAGCTGGGCGTGGCCTTGTAATTACCGCGCCGGCTATGGATCCGCGAGTCCATAATTCGAGTCCTATTGCCACAAAAAAATAGAATATAAACGTGTGCTCTCAGCCTTAGGGGAGTGAGTGCGTTACAAGAGTGACGGTCATATCCTATTATTAGTATTGCTGTTGACTAGCTGCTTTCCTTTTGGTCTATTTGTGAAACTAACATATAAAGGAACTGGATGTTATTGTTTTTTCGTAACAAAAACGGTTATATATAAAAAGCGCTTGTCATAAAAACAGCTAATTAGAATCAAGATAGGTGCCGCCTTTTCGAACAATTTATGTATATATATAGAGGGTAGTGTTAAAACTATTCTGAATATGCAAATCAGCAAGCCACGTGATATTATGTCACGTGTACCAGAACTACATTTTGACCTTGCTTAACATAACTTAGGTAGTATGATACTACGGAAATTGATCTCTTTTTGGGAAAGATATGTAACAGCTCTTAATGGCATTGAAAAAAACAAAGGACTGTGGATCAGCTTGGGGTGTCAGAACCACATAGAATGAGACCTAAAACAAATCTTATCCCAATCGTGACAAATAAAATGTGGATTTTATGAACAGGTGGGAATCAGTATCAAAAACCGTCCATGAATCCAGGCAACAGGATGCAGTATAATCAAGAAGGATATCCGTCTGGAAACATGACACAAGTAATGTGCACATAAGTTGCTTCCATTACAAGCAGCTAGAGAACGAAACGGGTATTCATGCAGTTCCATATAAAGGCCCCTCCCCCCAGCGGCACAGTGGTATTTCTGCGGACTTACAACGCTAGAAACCAGGTTTCGATGACGGTGGTGGGCAGAGCACAGATAGCCCAATGTGTAGCTTTGTGCTTAATTACAAACAAACAAACTCCATATAAAGACATGCTGTTCACGTCGCCAGACGTAGTACCTATGGATTTCTGTTGCGACCAAACTCCTGGTACACAAGATAGATTATGGAAAGTCGGAAGGGAAGAGTGGTGTGCTTTGAATATGACAACCTTACGACGGGAAATAAAATACAGTTTTGCTCTACTGCTACATGTAAATACATAATAATGTGATTGTTTCGTTCTATTAATACTTCTGATACTTAATGATTTAGTAGTCTCTTGTGCTGTTATGTGTAAGTACATAATAATATAGTTTTTCTGTATTTCACTGTCTGATGTTTTATCAGTTTTAACCAATGGACGAGGATGGAATGAACAGTTTGGTAACCGGGCCATGGCTCTAGGCACCTAAAACATGATGATTCAAACAGAATTGTTTATAACAACTTAGTTCACTAGTTAATTTTTCTTCCTTCTCTACACGAAATCAGATACTACATCATAAAATTAGAGCAATATAAATAACTTTATGAAAACTTAACAAGCTGAAAATCTGGAACCAACGAATCTTACAAAGTGTGTTCCACGTGCTGTCCTTGTAATTCAAAACAAGTTTGGATTAACACCAGGATTAACTGGATCTTCTCATGCTTTGATAGCATATCTGAAATTAAGAAAAGCTGCAAATCACCTATGGTTTTCGACTTTTGGGACACCCTGTATATACAACTATATTTTATTGTTTCAGCCACAAAACAGGACCAACGAACTGTTGGTCCTGAAAACCACCCCAAGAAGGAGTGAAAATGGGTTTATTAATGAATTTCTTTAATAAACAATTATTATTAAAGTCCAACGGAGGGACTGTGGTAAAACTACGGACTTACAACGCTAAAATTCTGGGTTCGATTTTTCGCGGTGGACGCAGCAGGTATCTCAATGTGCTCTAAAAACATTTATCTTTTGTAAAAACAGTTCATTCTACAAATTAGAGGGTTCACTTGGTGAGTAAAAGACAAACCAGAAACATCATACGTAAAAAAAACGCATGCTTTGCGCATATTTATAACTAATCACTTTATGTATATCGCCAGCGCATATTTATAACTAATCACTTTATGTATATCGCCAGCGCATATTTATAACTAATCACTTTATGTATATCGCCAGCGCATATTTTTAACTAATCACTTTATGTATATTGCCAGCGCATATTTTTAACTAATCACTTTATGTATATCGCCAGCGCATATTTTTAGCTAAGCACTTTATGTATATTGCCAGCGCATATTTTTAGCTAATCACTTTATGTATATCGCCAGCGCATATTTTTAGCTAATCACTTTATGTATATCGCCAGCGCATATTTTAACTAATCACTTTATGTATATCGCCAAACACTACATTAGAAAATATACATCTCAGAAGTTGTTTTAGTTAAGAAGAAGACGAAAAATCAGAACGTAATTTTACAGTCGAACTGTATGGCATTGAAAAGGAATCGTTTTGTGAGGCAAACATTTTGAAGAAACCGTGATAATTACCTAATGACGCACGTGTGATCAGTAGTTTAAACAGAAGGCACGTTGCTCTAAGTTCTTGGTTGAAAGGGTAAACATTACACATCATTGTTCTAAAATTAGAATCTAAGATCAGTTTCCGAGCCAATCTCCTCCACAGCACCTGAACCTTTAGTTTGTATCTAGGTTTAATCAGTATCCGTCCGAACATGTCTATGGATACGTGTAATGTATAATAATTGAGTAGATACGCCGTTTTATAACGTGTAATGTATAATAATTGAGTAGATACGCCGTTTTATAACGTGTAATGTATAATAATTTAGTAGATACGCCGTTTTATAACGTGTAATGTATAATAATTGAGTAGATACGCCGTTTTATAACTTGTAATGTATAATAATTGAGTAGATACGCCGTTTTATAACTTGTAATGTATAATAATTGAGTAGATACGCCGTTTTATAACTTGTAATGTATAATAATTGAGTAGATACGCCGTTTTATAACGTGTAATGTATAATAATTGAGTAGATACGCCGTTTTATAACGTGTAATGTATAATAATTGAGTAGATACGCCGTTTTATAACGTGTAATGTATAATAATTGAGTAGATACGCCGTTTTATAACGTGTAATGTATAATAATTTAGTAGATAGTACCTTTAGTTCCATGTAATATATATATAATACTTTAGAAGTTACGACCTGTGATACCGTATAATATATAATACTTATAAGGTACGTCCTGTGGTACCGTATAATATATAATACTTATAAGGTACGTCCTGTGGTACCGTGTAACATATAATATTACCTCTATGAAAATATTATACAAAGGAATAATTCTTTCAGAGACTGAGACCTAATTATATGTTAAATATTTCTGTAGAACACAAGCGACCTCTTCAATAATATCATTCAGTATTCATCAAAACACAATAATGACTAAACTTTAAAGTTACTTCGTCATTACTGTTTTTTCTGCTTGGAGGCGTCCTCCGATGGTTCAGCGGCAAGTGTGAGGGCTTATAACGCTAACACTCGGGTTTCAGTACCTTCGGTGGGCATAGCACATATAGCCCATCGCGTAGCTTTATGCTTAACAACAAACGAACAATTAATTGAGATAAGAAAACAAGTCACTTCGAAATTTAAGAATGTCACTTTGTCGCTCGACTTGGCATGGCGTGGTGGTTAGGGAACTCGTCTCACAAGCTGCGGGTCGCGGGTTCGAATTCCGTCACCGATCATGCACGCCCTTTCAGCCGTGGAAGCGTTGTAATGTGACGGTCAATTCCACTTTTTATGGGTAACAAGTAGCCCAAGAGTTAGCCATGGGGAGTGTTGACTAGCTGCCTTCCCTCTAGTCTATTTCTTTAAGATTGGTGACGGCTAGCGCAGATAGCCCTCGAGTAGCTTTCCGCGAAATTACAAAAACAAACAAACCTTGTTGCTGCTGTTTCTTTTTTACTCCGACCCTCAATGTCGTATCTACATAAACATTCAACAGTATCAAAATTATAGTTCTTGTACCTGACCCTCCCTGGTCTATTAAAAGACCGGTTACGAAACTGAGCTGACTGCTATTTCTCTACTTATAGTTCGAGACAAGTCAATAAGTCACTTCGGGTTCGGAAGTGTCACTTTATCGTCATTGTCTTACTACTTCGAGGCTGATAGCAGTATAGTGGGTACTTGTTGTCGTTTGTCTTATTAAACGGCGGGAGAACAAACGATGAAGATGAGGTGGGGCTGAGGGTGGCCTAGTGGTTAGCGTTCTTTATACTATGAGTCCGCTTATTCGTAGTTCCACACTTTGGAATCTTGGATGCGCTATAAGAATAACGGTAAAATCCCACTATTCGGCCAGACAAGAGTATCGCAAGAGTTGGCGGATGGTGCTTTTAATTACTTGCCTTCTCTCTAGTCTGTCAGCTAAAACCTTCCTTCCAGGTATTCGCAAATAACCCTTGTGTTGCTAGCATTGCGTGAAATTCGAAAACCAACAAAGAAACAAAATTAGCTATTATTTCAACCTCTAAAATTTGCTTTCACTCATTATGAAATTGTTGTTACAAAAAGAAACAAAAAAAAACCTGCTTTAACGGATAACATTTAATAGAAACTGCCAAAGAAAATAGACGATAAGAAAAATAAGCTTTAGAAACTCGCATAGTTTTGTGTGCGTGGAAAGATTTGTCTAACAAGTTCGATCCAATAGCATCGGTTCTCTCTGTGTTCAACAGTGAAGTGCAAAGGTTTATTTTAAAAACACTGCACACGTGTGTGAATGTTTACAAAGCGTCACCATGTTTACAAACACATTTTAAATCATCATGGAGAATGGAAAAGGTAATGTTTAAAATTCGGATATTGTTGCGAGTGTAAATAGAAAATAATATTGGAAATATTATTCGCAGATAAGCTGTACGGAACTCTATTTTACAACCTGAACGGCACCTTGTTCTCACGAGCTATACACAGCCAGATCAGAGACCACTCGATCTCAGGTGTAGAGATCCCCAGTTTTGAATTCTTGAACAGATAGTGGGCAGCAAGCCAACAGCCCCCCCCCCACAAAAACCTTTTTCCAGGTATATGGATCGAATATAGGGATGACTATCACTTTTCTAACTCGCCCATCTGAAAGTGCGAAGCGAGTTCAGCGGCATCACGGCTCGAACCATAGACCTTACAATCCGCAGCCCAGCACGCTTATCAATACCGAAACGTATACGACCAGATGTGTAAAATGTAATTACTATCGCTATTCCGTTTTGGAAATCGAACTTTCGCTGTTGGTTGGAGTCAACAGTACACTTTTGGTTGGAGTCAACAGTACACTTTT